>NW_027275409.1:0-59613 GCF_030028105.1 Mobula birostris
GTAAGTGCTTTGGAGTAGAATTGAAATGTATACTATTTGTATTGTCTTAGCATTGCATGCACTGAGATAACAACTTTTTTGTGTTGATGTGTACAGCCATGAAACAACTTTCAAACTACTCATAATCATGTGGGAAGTTAATCTAAGTTGTTTCCATTACGTTTGCCGTAAGTGCTTTGGAGTAGAATTGAAATGTATACTATTTGTATTGTCTAAGCATTGCATGCACTGAGAAACCAACTTTTTTGTCTTGATGAGCAAAGGTATGAAACAACTTTCAGACATCTCAGAATCATGTGGGAAGTTAATCTAAGTTGTTTCCATTAGTTTTGCCGTAAGTATTTTGGTGTAAAATTGAAATGTATACTATTTGTATTGTCTTAGCATTGCATGCACTGAGATAACAACTTTTTTGTGTTGATGTGTACAGCCATGAAACAACTTTCAAACTACTCATAATCATGTGGGGAAGTTAACCTAAGGTGTTTCCATTAGTTTGCAGTAAGTACTTTGGTGTAAAATTCAGATGTGTACTACCTCAATGTCAGAGCATAGTAGTACTGAGAAAGTAACTTTTTTATCTTGATGAACTGAGGCATGAAACAACTTTAAACCTTGTCATACTCATCTGGGAAGTTAACCAAATGTGTTTGCATTAGGTTTGCAGTCAGGAGTTTTGAGTACAATTGAAATGTATACTACTTTTATGTCAAAGCATTCTATTCACTGTGAAATCAACTTTTTTGTCTTTATGTGCACAGGTATGAAACAACTTTCAGACATCTCAGAATCATGTGGGAAGTTAACTTAAAGTGTTTTCATTAGGATTGCAGTAAGTGCTTTGGTGTAAAATTGAAATGTATACTATTTGTATTGTCTAAGCATTGCATGCACTGAGATAACAACTTTTTTGTGTTGATGTGTACAGCCATGAAACAACTTTCAAACTACTCATAATCATGTGGAAAGTTAACCTAAAGTGTTTCCATTAGGTTTGCAGTAAGGGCTTTGGTGTAAAATTGAAATGTATACTATTTGTATTGTCTAAGCATTGCATGCACTGAGACAACAACTTTTTTCTGTTGATGTGTACAGCCATGAAACAACTTTAAACCTACTCATACTCATGTAGGAAGTTAACCAAATGTGTTTGCGTTAGGTTTGCAGTCAGGACTTTTGAGTACAATTGAAATGTATACTACCTTTATGTCAAAGCATTCTATTCACTGTGAAATCAACTTTTTTGTCTTTATCTGCACAGGTATGAAACAACTTTCAGACATCTCAGAATCATGTGGGAAGTTAACCTAAAGTGTTTCCATTAGGTTTGCAGTAAGTGCTTTGGTGTAAAATTGAAATGTATACTATTTGTATTGTCTAAGCATTGCATACACTGAGATAACAACTTTTTTGTGTTGATGTGTACAGCCATGAAAAAACTTTGAAACTACTCATAATCATGTGGAAAGTTAACCAAAGGTGTTTCCATTAGGTTTGCAGTAAGTGCTTTGGTGTAAAATTGAAATGTATACTATCTGTATTGTAAAAGCATTGCATGCACTGAGAAACCAACTTTTTTGTCTTTATCTGCACAGGTATGAAACAACTTTCAGACATCTCAGAATCATGTGGGAAGTTAACCTAGAGTGTTTTCATTAGGATTGCAGTAAGTGCTTTGGTGTAAAATTGAAATGTATACTATTTGTATTGTCTAAGCATTGCATGCACTGAGATAACAACTTTTTTGTGTTGATGTGCACAGGTATGAAACAACTTTCAGACATCTCAGAATCATGTGGGAAGTTAATCTGAGTTGTTTCCTTTAGGTTTCCAGTAAGTGCTTTGGTGTAAAATTGAGATGTATACTATCTTAATGTCAGAGCAGAGTAGCACTGAGAAGTAACTTTTTTGTCTTGATGAAGTGAGGCATGAAACAACTTTAAACCTACTCATACTCATGTGGGAAGTTAACCAAAGATGTTTCCATTAGGTTTGCAGTCAGGACTTTTGAGTACAATTGAAATGGAAACTACATTTATGTCAAAGCATTCTATTCACTGTGAAATCAACTTTTTTGTCTTTATGTGCACAGGTATGAAACAACTTTCAGACATCTCAGAATCATGTGGGAAGTTAACCTAAAGTGTTTCCATTAGGATTGCAGTAAGTGCTTTGGTGTAAAATTGAAATGTATACTATTTGTCTTGTCTAAGCATTGCATGCACTGAGATAACAACTTTTTTGTGTTGATGTGTACAGCCATGAAACAACTTTCAAACTACTCATAATCATGTGGAAAGTTAACCTAAGGTGTTTCCATTAGGTTTGCAGTAAGTATTTTGTTGTAAAATTGAAATGTATACTACTTTTATGTCAAAGCATTCTATTCACTGTAACATCAACTTTTTTGTCTTTATGTGCACAGGTATGAAACAACTTTCAGACATCTCAGAATCATGAGGGAAGTTAACCTAAAGTGTTTCCATTAGGTTTGCAGTAAGTGCTTTGGTTTAAAATTGAAATGTATACTATTTGTATTGTCTAAGCATTGCATGCACTGAGATAACAACTTTTTTCTGTTGATGTGTACAGCCATGAAACAACTTTAAACCTACTCATACTCATGTGGGAAGTTAACCAAATGTGTTTGCATTAGGTTTGCAGTCAGGACTTATGAGTACAATTGAAATGTATACTACTTTTATGTCAAAGCATTCTATTCACTGTGAAATCAACTTTTTTGTCTTTATGTGCACAGGTATGAAACAACTTTCAGACATCTCAGAATCATGTGGGAAGTTAACCTAAAGTGTTTCCATTAGGTTTGCAGTAAGTGCTTTGGTGTAAAATTGAAATATATACTATTTGTATTGTAAAAGCATTGCATGCACTGAGAAACCAACTTTTTTGTCTTGATGTGCACAGGTATGAAACAACTTTCAGACATCTCAGAATCATGTGGGAAGTTAATCTAAGTTGTTTCCATTAGGTTTGCAGTAAGTGCTTTGGTGTAAAATTGAAATGTAGACTATTTGTATTGTCTAAGCATTGCATGCACTGAGATAACAACTTTTTTGTGTTGATGTGTACAGCCATGAAACAACTTTCAAACTACTCATAATCATGTGGGAAGTTAACCTAAGGTGTTTCCATTAGTTAGCAGTAAGTACTTTGGTGTAAAATTGAGATGTATACTATTTGTATTGTCTAAGCATTGCATGCACTGAGATAACAACTTTTTTGTGTTGATGTGTACAGCCATGAAACAACTTTCAAACTACTCATAATCATGTGGGAAGTTAACCTAAGGTGTTTCCATTAGTTTGCAGTAAGTACTTTGGTGTAAAATTCAGATGTGTACTACCTTAATGTCAGAGCATAGTAGTACTGAGAAAGTAACTTTTTTGTCTTGATGAACTGAGGCATGAAACAACTTTAAACCTAGTCATACTCATCTGGGAAGTTAACCAAATGTGTTTGCATTAGGTTTGCAGTCAGGACGTTTGAGTACAATTGAAATGTATACTACTTTTATGTCAAAGCATTCTAATCACTGTGAAATCAACTTTTTTGTCTTTATCTGCACAGGTATGAAACAACTTTCAGACATCTCAGAATCATGTGGGAAGTTAACCTAAAGTGTTTCCATTAGGTTTGCAGTAAGTGCTTTGGTGTAAAATTGAAATGTATACTATTTGTATTGTCTAAGCATTGCATACACTGAGATAACAACTTTTTTGTGTTGATGTGTACAGCCATGAAACAACTTTCAAACTACTCATAATCATGTGGAAAGTTAACCAAAGGTGTTTCCATTAGGTTTGCAGTAAGTGCTTTGGTGTAAAATTGAAATGTATACTATATGTTTTGTAAAAGCATTGCATGCACTGAAAAAACAACTTTTTTGGCTTGATGTCCACAGGTATGAAACAACTTTCAGACATCTCAGAATCATGTGGGAAGTTAATCTGAGTTGTTTCCTTTAGGTTTGCAGTAAGTACTTTGGTGTAAAATTGAAATGTATACTATTTGTATTGTCTAACCATTGCATGCACTGAGATAACAACTTTTTTGTGTTGATGTGTAAAGCCATCAAACAACTTTCAAACTACTCATAATCATGTGGGAAGTTAACCTAAGGTGTTTCCAATAGTTAGCAGTAAGTACTTTGGTGTAAAATTGAGATGTATACTACCTTAATGTCAGAGCATAGTAGTACTGAGAAAGTAACTTTTTTGTCTTGATGAACTGAGGCATGAAACAACTTTAAACCTAGTCATACTCATCTGGGAAGTTAACCAAATGTGTTTGCATTAGGTTTGCAGTCAGGACGTTTGAGTACAATTGAAATGTATACTACTTTTATGTCAAAGCATTCTAATCACTGTGAAATCAACTTTTTTGTCTTTATGTGCACAGGTATGAAACAACTTTCAGACATCTCAGAATCATGTGGGAAGTTAACCTAGAGTGTTTTCATTAGGATTACAGTAAGTGCTTTCGTGTAAAATTGAAATGTATACTATTTGTATTGTCTAAGCATTGCATGCACTGAGATAACAACTTTTTTGTGTTGATGTGTACAGCCATGAAACAACTTTCAAACTACTAATAATCATGTGGAACGTTAACCTAAAGTGTTTCCATTAGGTTTGCAGTAAGTGCTTTGGTGTAAAATTGAAATGTATACTACTTTTATGTCAAAGCATTCTATTCACTGTAAAATCAACTTGTTTGTCTTTATGTGCACAGGTATGAAACAACTTTCAGACATCTCAGAATCATGTGGGAAGTTAACCTAAGGTGTTTCCATTAGGTTTGCAGTAAGTGCTTTGGAGTAAAATTGAAATGTATACTATTTGTATTGTCTAAGCATTGCATGCACTGAGATAACAACTTTTTTCTGTTGATGTGTACAGCCATGAAACAACTTTCAAACTACTCATAATGATGTGGAAAGTTAACCTAAGGTGTTTCCATTGGGTTTGCAGTAAGTGCTTTGGTGTAAAATTGAAATGTATACTATTTGTATTGTAAAAGCATTGCATGCACTGAGAAACCAACTTTTTTGTCTTGATGTGCACAGGTATGAAACAACTTTGAGACATCTCAGAATCATGTGGGAAATTAATCTAAGTTGTTTCCATTAGGTTTGCAGTAAGTATTTTGGTGTAAAATTGAAATGTATACTATTTGTATTGTCTAAGCATTGCATGCGCTGAGATAACAACTTTTTTGTGTTGATGTGTACAGCCATGAAACAACTTTCAAACTACTCATAATCATGTGGGAAGTTAACCTAAGGTGTTTCCATTAGTTTGCAGTAAGTACTTTGGTGTAAAATTCAGATGTGTACTACCTTAATGTCAGAGCATAGTAGTACTGAGAAAGTAACTTTTTTGTCTTGATGAACTGAGGCATGAAACAACTTTAAACCTAGTCATACTCATCTGGGAAGTTAACCAAATGTGTTTGCATTAGGTTTGCAGTCAGGACGTTTGAGTACAATTGAAATGTATACTACTTTTATGTCAAAGCATTCTAATCACTGTGAAATCAACTTTTTTGTCTTTATCTGCACAGGTATGAAACAACTTTCAGACATCTCAGAATCATGTGGGAAGTTAACCTAGAGTGTTTTCATTAGGATTGCAGTAAGTGCTTTGGTGTAAAATTGAAATGTATACTATTTGTATTGTCTAAGCATTGCATGCACTGAGATAACAACTTTTTTGTGTTGATGTGTACAGCCATGAAACAACTTTCAAACTACTAATAATCATGTGGAACGTTAACCTAAAGTGTTTCCATTAGGTTTGCAGTAAGTGCTTTGGTGTAAAATTGAAATGTATACTACTTTTATGTCAAAGCATTCTATTCACTGTAAAATCAACTTGTTTGTCTTTATGTGCACAGGTATGAAACAACTTTCAGACATCTCAGAATCATGTGGGAAGTTAACCTAAGGTGTTTCCATTAGGTTTGCAGTAAGTGCTTTGGAGTAAAATAGAAATGTATACTATTTGTATTGTCTAAGCATTGCATGCACTGAGATAACAACTTTTTTCTGTTGATGTGTACAGCCATGAAACAACTTTCAAACTACTCATAATCATGTGGAAAGTTAACCTAAGGTGTTTCCATTAGGTTTGCAGTAAGTGCTTTGGTGTAAAATTGAAGTGTATACTATTTGTATTGTCTAAGCATTGCATGCACTGAGATAACAACTTTTTTGTGTTGATGTGCACAGGTATGAAACAACTTTCAGACATCTCAGAATCATGTGGGAAGTTAATCTGAGTTGTTTCCTTTAGGTTTCCAGTAAGTGCTTTGGTGTAAAATTGAGATGTATACTATCTTAATGTCAGAGCAGAGTAGCACTGAGAAGTAACTTTTTTGTCTTGATGAAGTGAGGCATGAAACAACTTTAAACCTACTCATACTCATGTGGGAAGTTAACCAAAGATGTTTCCATTAGGTTTGCAGTCAGGACTTTTGAGTACAATTGAAATGGAAACTACATTTATGTCAAAGCATTCTATTCACTGTGAAATCAACTTTTTTGTCTTTATCTGCACAGGTATGAAACAACTTTCAGACATCTCAGAATCATGTGGGAAGTTAACCTAAAGTGTTTCCATTAGGTTTGCAGTAAGTGCTTTGGTGTAAAATTGAAATGTATACTATTTGTATTGTCTAAGCATTGCATACACTGAGATAACAACTTTTTTGTGTTGATGTGTACAGCCATGAAACAACTTTCAAACTACTCATAATCATGTGGAAAGTTAACCAAAGGTGTTTCCATTAGGTTTGCAGTAAGTGCTTTGGTGTAAAATTGAAATGTATACTATATGTTTTGTAAAAGCATTGCATGCACTGAAAAAACAACTTTTTTGGCTTGATGTCCACAGGTATGAAACAACTTTCAGACATCTCAGAATCATGTGGGAAGTTAATCTGAGTTGTTTCCTTTAGGTTTGCAGTAAGTACTTTGGTGTAAAATTGAAATGTATACTATTTGTATTGTCTAACCATTGCATGCACTGAGATAACAACTTTTTTGTGTTGATGTGTAAAGCCATCAAACAACTTTCAAACTACTCATAATCATGTGGGAAGTTAACCTAAGGTGTTTCCAATAGTTAGCAGTAAGTACTTTGGTGTAAAATTGAGATGTATACTACCTTAATGTCAGAGCATAGTAGTACTGAGAAAGTAACTTTTTTGTCTTGATGAACTGAGGCATGAAACAACTTTAAACCTAGTCATACTCATCTGGGAAGTTAACCAAATGTGTTTGCATTAGGTTTGCAGTCAGGACGTTTGAGTACAATTGAAATGTATACTACTTTTATGTCAAAGCATTCTAATCACTGTGAAATCAACTTTTTTGTCTTTATGTGCACAGGTATGAAACAACTTTCAGACATCTCAGAATCATGTGGGAAGTTAACCTAGAGTGTTTTCATTAGGATTACAGTAAGTGCTTTCGTGTAAAATTGAAATGTATACTATTTGTATTGTCTAAGCATTGCATGCACTGAGATAACAACTTTTTTGTGTTGATGTGTACAGCCATGAAACAACTTTCAAACTACTAATAATCATGTGGAACGTTAACCTAAAGTGTTTCCATTAGGTTTGCAGTAAGTGCTTTGGTGTAAAATTGAAATGTATACTACTTTTATGTCAAAGCATTCTATTCACTGTAAAATCAACTTGTTTGTCTTTATGTGCACAGGTATGAAACAACTTTCAGACATCTCAGAATCATGTGGGAAGTTAACCTAAGGTGTTTCCATTAGGTTTGCAGTAAGTGCTTTGGAGTAAAATTGAAATGTATACTATTTGTATTGTCTAAGCATTGCATGCACTGAGATAACAACTTTTTTCTGTTGATGTGTACAGCCATGAAACAACTTTCAAACTACTCATAATGATGTGGAAAGTTAACCTAAGGTGTTTCCATTGGGTTTGCAGTAAGTGCTTTGGTGTAAAATTGAAATGTATACTATTTGTATTGTAAAAGCATTGCATGCACTGAGAAACCAACTTTTTTGTCTTGATGTGCACAGGTATGAAACAACTTTGAGACATCTCAGAATCATGTGGGAAATTAATCTAAGTTGTTTCCATTAGGTTTGCAGTAAGTATTTTGGTGTAAAATTGAAATGTATACTATTTGTATTGTCTAAGCATTGCATGCGCTGAGATAACAACTTTTTTGTGTTGATGTGTACAGCCATGAAACAACTTTCAAACTACTCATAATCATGTGGGAAGTTAACCTAAGGTGTTTCCATTAGTTTGCAGTAAGTACTTTGGTGTAAAATTCAGATGTGTACTACCTTAATGTCAGAGCATAGTAGTACTGAGAAAGTAACTTTTTTGTCTTGATGAACTGAGGCATGAAACAACTTTAAACCTAGTCATACTCATCTGGGAAGTTAACCAAATGTGTTTGCATTAGGTTTGCAGTCAGGACGTTTGAGTACAATTGAAATGTATACTACTTTTATGTCAAAGCATTCTAATCACTGTGAAATCAACTTTTTTGTCTTTATCTGCACAGGTATGAAACAACTTTCAGACATCTCAGAATCATGTGGGAAGTTAACCTAGAGTGTTTTCATTAGGATTGCAGTAAGTGCTTTGGTGTAAAATTGAAATGTATACTATTTGTATTGTCTAAGCATTGCATGCACTGAGATAACAACTTTTTTGTGTTGATGTGTACAGCCATGAAACAACTTTCAAACTACTAATAATCATGTGGAACGTTAACCTAAAGTGTTTCCATTAGGTTTGCAGTAAGTGCTTTGGTGTAAAATTGAAATGTATACTACTTTTATGTCAAAGCATTCTATTCACTGTAAAATCAACTTGTTTGTCTTTATGTGCACAGGTATGAAACAACTTTCAGACATCTCAGAATCATGTGGGAAGTTAACCTAAGGTGTTTCCATTAGGTTTGCAGTAAGTGCTTTGGAGTAAAATAGAAATGTATACTATTTGTATTGTCTAAGCATTGCATGCACTGAGATAACAACTTTTTTCTGTTGATGTGTACAGCCATGAAACAACTTTCAAACTACTCATAATCATGTGGAAAGTTAACCTAAGGTGTTTCCATTAGGTTTGCAGTAAGTGCTTTGGTGTAAAATTGAAGTGTATACTATTTGTATTGTCTAAGCATTGCATGCACTGAGATAACAACTTTTTTGTGTTGATGTGCACAGGTATGAAACAACTTTCAGACATCTCAGAATCATGTGGGAAGTTAATCTGAGTTGTTTCCTTTAGGTTTCCAGTAAGTGCTTTGGTGTAAAATTGAGATGTATACTATCTTAATGTCAGAGCAGAGTAGCACTGAGAAGTAACTTTTTTGTCTTGATGAAGTGAGGCATGAAACAACTTTAAACCTACTCATACTCATGTGGGAAGTTAACCAAAGATGTTTCCATTAGGTTTGCAGTCAGGACTTTTGAGTACAATTGAAATGGAAACTACATTTATGTCAAAGCATTCTATTCACTGTGAAATCAACTTTTTTGTCTTTATGTGCACAGGTATGAAACAACTTTCAGACATCTCAGAATCATGTGGGAAGTTAACCTAAAGTGTTTCCATTAGGATTGCAGTAAGTGCTTTGGTGTAAAATTGAAATGTATACTATTTGTCTTGTCTAAGGATTGCATGCACTGAGATAACAACTTTTTTGTGTTGATGTGTACAGCCATGAAACAACTTTCAAACTACTCATAATCATGTGGAAAGTTAACCTAAGGTGTTTCCATTAGGTTTGCAGTAAGTATTTTGTTGTAAAATTGAAATGTATACTACTTTTATGTCAAAGCATTCTATTCACTGTAAAATCAACTTTTTTGTCTTTATGTGCACAGGTATGAAACAACTTTCAGACATCTCAGAATGATGTGGGAAGTTAACCTAAAGTGTTTCCATTTGGTTTGCAGTAAGTGCTTTGGTGTAAAATTGAAATGTATACTACTTTTATGTCAAAGCATTCTATTCACTGTAAAATCAACTTGTTTGTCTTTATGTGCACAGGTATGAAACAACTTTCAGACATCTCAGAATCATGTGGGAAGTTAACCTAAGGTGTTTCCATTAGGTTTGCAGTAAGTGCTTTGGAGTAAAATTGAAATGTATACTATTTGTATTGTCTAAGCATTGCATGCACTGAGATAACAACTTTTTTCTGTTGATGTGTACAGCCATGAAACAACTTTCAAACTACTCATAATGATGTGGAAAGTTAACCTAAGGTGTTTCCATTGGGTTTGCAGTAAGTGCTTTGGTGTAAAATTGAAATGTATACTATTTGTATTGTAAAAGCATTGCATGCACTGAGAAACCAACTTTTTTGTCTTGATGTGCACAGGTATGAAACAACTTTGAGACATCTCAGAATCATGTGGGAAATTAATCTAAGTTGTTTCCATTAGGTTTGCAGTAAGTATTTTGGTGTAAAATTGAAATGTATACTATTTGTATTGTCTAAGCATTGCATGCACTGAGATAACAACTTTTTTGTGTTGATGTGTACAGCCATGAAACAACTTTCAAACTACTCATAATCATGTGGGAAGTTAACCTAAGGTGTTTCCATTAGTTTGCAGTAAGTACTTTGGTGTAAAATTCAGATGTGTACTACCTTAATGTCAGAGCATAGTAGTACTGAGAAAGTAACTTTTTTGTCTTGATGAACTGAGGCATGAAACAACTTTAAACCTAGTCATACTCATCTGGGAAGTTAACCAAATGTGTTTGCATTAGGTTTGCAGTCAGGACGTTTGAGTACAATTGAAATGTATACTACTTTTATGTCAAAGCATTCTAATCACTGTGAAATCAACTTTTTTGTCTTTATGTGCACAGGTATGAAACAACTTTCAGACATCTCAGAATCATGTGGGAAGTTAACCTAAAGTGTTTCCATTAGGTTTGCAGTAAGTGCTTTGGAGTAGAATTGAAATGTATACTATTTGTATTGTCTTAGCATTGCATGCACTGAGATAACAACTTTTTTGTGTTGATGTGTACAGCCATGAAACAACTTTCAAACTACTCATAATCATGTGGGAAGTTAATCTAAGTTGTTTCCATTAGGTTTGCCGTAAGTGCTTTGGAGTAGAATTGAAATGTATACTATTTGTATTGTCTAAGCATTGCATGCACTGAGAAACCAACTTTTTTGTCTTGATGAGCAAAGGTATGAAACAACTTTCAGACATCTCAGAATCATGTGGGAAGTTAATCTAAGTTGTTTCCATTAGTTTTGCCGTAAGTATTTTGGTGTAAAATTGAAATGTATACTATTTGTATTGTCTTAGCATTGCATGCACTGAGATAACAACTTTTTTGTGTTGATGTGTACAGCCATGAAACAACTTTCAAACTACTCATAATCATGTGGGAAGTTAACCTAAGGTGTTTCCATTAGTTTGCAGTAAGTACTTTGGTGTAAAATTCAGATGTGTACTACCTCAATGTCAGAGCATAGTAGTACTGAGAAAGTAACTTTTTTATCTTGATGAACTGAGGCATGAAACAACTTTAAACCTTGTCATACTCATCTGGGAAGTTAACCAAATGTGTTTGCATTAGGTTTGCAGTCAGGAGTTTTGAGTACAATTGAAATGTATACTACTTTTATGTCAAAGCATTCTATTCACTGTGAAATCAACTTTTTTGTCTTTATGTGCACAGGTATGAAACAACTTTCAGACATCTCAGAATCATGTGGGAAGTTAACTTAAAGTGTTTTCATTAGGATTGCAGTAAGTGCTTTGGTGTAAAATTGAAATGTATACTATTTGTATTGTCTAAGCATTGCATGCACTGAGATAACAACTTTTTTGTGTTGATGTGTACAGCCATGAAACAACTTTCAAACTACTCATAATCATGTGGAAAGTTAACCTAAAGTGTTTCCATTAGGTTTGCAGTAAGGGCTTTGGTGTAAAATTGAAATGTATACTATTTGTATTGTCTAAGCATTGCATGCACTGAGACAACAACTTTTTTCTGTTGATGTGTACAGCCATGAAACAACTTTAAACCTACTCATACTCATGTAGGAAGTTAACCAAATGTGTTTGCGTTAGGTTTGCAGTCAGGACTTTTGAGTACAATTGAAATGTATACTACCTTTATGTCAAAGCATTGCATGCACTGAGAAACCAACTTTTTTGTCTTGATGTGCACAGGTATGAAACAACTTTCAGACATCTCAGAATCATGTGGGAAATTAATCTAAGTTGTTTCCATTAGGTTTGCAGTAAGTATTTTGGTGTAAAATTGAAATGTATACTATTTGTATTGTCTAAGCATTGCATGCACTGAGATAACAACTTTTTTGTGTTGATGTGTACAGCCATGAAACAACTTTCAAACTACTCATAATCATGTGGGAAGTTAACCTAAGGTGTTTCCATTAGTTTGCAGTAAGTACTTTGGTGTAAAATTCAGAAGTGTACTACCTTAATGTCAGAGCATAGTAGTACTGAGAAAGTAACTTTTTTGTCTTGATGAACTGAGGCATGAAACAACTTTAAACCTAGTCATACTCATCTGGGAAGTTAAACAAATGAGTTTGCATTAGGTTTGCAGTCAGGACTTTTGAGTACAATTGAAATGTATACTACCTTTATGTCAAAGCATTCTATTCACTGTGAAATCAACTTTTTTGTCTTTATCTGCACAGGTATGAAACAACTTTCAGACATCTCAGAATCATGTGGGAAGTTAACCTAAAGTGTTTCCATTAGGTTTGCAGTAAGTGCTTTGGTGTAAAATTGAAATGTATACTATTTGTATTGTCTAAGCATTGCATACACTGAGATAACAACTTTTTTGTGTTGATGTGTACAGCCATGAAACAACTTTCAAACTACTCATAATCATGTGGAAAGTTAACCAAAGGTGTTTCCATTAGGTTTGCAGTAAGTGCTTTGGTGTAAAATTGAAATGTATACTATATGTTTTGTAAAAGCATTGCATGCACTGAAAAAACAACTTTTTTGTCTTGATGTCCACAGGTATGAAACAACTTTCAGACATCTCAGAATCATGTGGGAAGTTAATCTGAGTTGTTTCCTTTAGGTTTGCAGTAAGTACTTTGGTGTAAAATTGAAATGTATACTATTTGTATTGTCTAACCATTGCATGCACTGAGATAACAACTTTTTTGTGTTGATGTGTAAAGCCATCAAACAACTTTCAAACTACTCATAATCATGTGGGAAGTTAACCTAAGGTGTTTCCAATAGTTAGCAGTAAGTACTTTGGTGTAAAATTGAGATGTATACTACCTTAATGTCAGAGCATAGTAGTACTGAGAAAGTAACTTTTTTGTCTTGATGAACTGAGGCATGAAACAACTTTAAACCTAGTCATACTCATCTGGGAAGTTAACCAAATGTGTTTGCATTAGGTTTGCAGTCAGGACGTTTGAGTACAATTGAAATGTATACTACTTTTATGTCAAAGCATTCTAATCACTGTGAAATCAACTTTTTTGTCTTTATGTGCACAGGTATGAAACAACTTTCAGACATCTCAGAATCATGTGGGAAGTTAACTTAGAGTGTTTTCATTAGGATTACAGTAAGTGCTTTCGTGTAAAATTGAAATGTATACTATTTGTATTGTCTAAGCATTGCATGCACTGAGATAACAACTTTTTTGTGTTGATGTGTACAGCCATGAAACAACTTTCAAACTACTAATAATCATGTGGAACGTTAACCTAAAGTGTTTCCATTAGGTTTGCAGTAAGTGCTTTGGTGTAAAATTGAAAAGTATACTACTTTTATGTCAAAGCATTCTATTCACTGTAAAATCAACTTGTTTGTCTTTATGTGCACAGGTATGAAACAACTTTCAGACATCTCAGAATCATGTGGGAAGTTAACCTAAGCTGTTTCCATTAGGTTTGCAGTAAGTGCTTTGGAGTAAAATTGAAATGTATACTATTTGTATTGTCTAAGCATTGCATGCACTGAGATAACAACTTTTTTCTGTTGATGTGTACAGCCATGAAACAACTTTCAAACTACTCATAATGATGTGGAAAGTTAACCTAAGGTGTTTCCATTGGGTTTGCAGTAAGTGCTTTGGTGTAAAATTGAAATGTATACTATTTGTATTGTAAAAGCATTGCATGCACTGAGAAACCAACTTTTTTGTCTTGATGTGCACAGGTATGAAACAACTTTGAGACATCTCAGAATCATGTGGGAAATTAATCTAAGTTGTTTCCATTAGGTTTGCAGTAAGTATTTTGGTGTAAAATTGAAATGTATACTATTTGTATTGTCTAAGCATTGCATGCGCTGAGATAACAACTTTTTTGTGTTGATGTGTACAGCCATGAAACAACTTTCAAACTACTCATAATCATGTGGGAAGTTAACCTAAGGTGTTTCCATTAGTTTGCAGTAAGTACTTTGGTGTAAAATTCAGATGTGTACTACCTTAATGTCAGAGCATAGTAGTACTGAGAAAGTAACTTTTTTGTCTTGATGAACTGAGGCATGAAACAACTTTAAACCTAGTCATACTCATCTGGGAAGTTAACCAAATGTGTTTGCATTAGGTTTGCAGTCAGGACGTTTGAGTACAATTGAAATGTATACTACTTTTATGTCAAAGCATTCTAATCACTGTGAAATCAACTTTTTTGTCTTTATCTGCACAGGTATGAAACAACTTTCAGACATCTCAGAATCATGTGGGAAGTTAACCTAGAGTGTTTTCATTAGGATTGCAGTAAGTGCTTTGGTGTAAAATTGAAATGTATACTATTTGTATTGTCTAAGCATTGCATGCACTGAGATAACAACTTTTTTGTGTTCATGTGCACAGGTATGAAACAACTTTCAGACATCTCAGAATCATGTGGGAAGTTAATCTGAGTTGTTTCCTTTAGGTTTCCAGTAAGTGCTTTGGTGTAAAATTGAGATGTATACTATCTTAATGTCAGAGCAGAGTAGCACTGAGAAGTAACTTTTTTGTCTTGATGAAGTGAGGCATGAAACAACTTTAAACCTACTCATACTCATGTGGGAAGTTAACCAAAGATGTTTCCATTAGGTTTGCAGTCAGGACTTTTGAGTACAATTGAAATGGAAACTACATTTATGTCAAAGCATTCTATTCACTGTGAAATCAACTTTTTTGTCTTTATGTGCACAGGTATGAAACAACTTTCAGACATCTCAGAATCATGTGGGAAGTTAACCTAAAGTGTTTCCATTAGGATTGCAGTAAGTGCTTTGGTGTAAAATTGAAATGTATACTATTTGTCTTGTCTAAGCATTGCATGCACTGAGATAACAACTTTTTTGTGTTGATGTGTACAGCCATGAAACAACTTTCAAACTACTCATAATCATGTGGGAAGTTAACCTAAGGTGTTTCCATTAGTTTGCAGTAAGTACTTTGGTGTAAAATTCAGAAGTGTACTACCTTAATGTCAGAGCATAGTAGTACTGAGAAAGTAACTTTTTTGTCTTGATGAACTGAGGCATGAAACAACTTTAAACCTAGTCATACTCATCTGGGAAGTTAAACAAATGAGTTTGCATTAGGTTTGCAGTCAGGACTTTTGAGTACAATTGAAATGTATACTACCTTTATGTCAAAGCATTCTATTCACTGTGAAATCAACTTTTTTGTCTTTATCTGCACAGGTATGAAACAACTTTCAGACATCTCAGAATCATGTGGGAAGTTAACCTAAAGTGTTTCCATTAGGTTTGCAGTAAGTGCTTTGGTGTAAAATTGAAATGTATACTATTTGTATTGTCTAAGCATTGCATACACTGAGATAACAACTTTTTTGTGTTGATGTGTACAGCCATGAAACAACTTTCAAACTACTCATAATCATGTGGAAAGTTAACCAAAGGTGTTTCCATTAGGTTTGCAGTAAGTGCTTTGGTGTAAAATTGAAATGTATACTATATGTTTTGTAAAAGCATTGCATGCACTGAAAAAACAACTTTTTTGTCTTGATGTCCACAGGTATGAAACAACTTTCAGACATCTCAGAATCATGTGGGAAGTTAATCTGAGTTGTTTCCTTTAGGTTTGCAGTAAGTACTTTGGTGTAAAATTGAAATGTATACTATTTGTATTGTCTAACCATTGCATGCACTGAGATAACAACTTTTTTGTGTTGATGTGTAAAGCCATCAAACAACTTTCAAACTACTCATAATCATGTGGGAAGTTAACCTAAGGTGTTTCCAATAGTTAGCAGTAAGTACTTTGGTGTAAAATTGAGATGTATACTACCTTAATGTCAGAGCATAGTAGTACTGAGAAAGTAACTTTTTTGTCTTGATGAACTGAGGCATGAAACAACTTTAAACCTAGTCATACTCATCTGGGAAGTTAACCAAATGTGTTTGCATTAGGTTTGCAGTCAGGACGTTTGAGTACAATTGAAATGTATACTACTTTTATGTCAAAGCATTCTAATCACTGTGAAATCAACTTTTTTGTCTTTATGTGCACAGGTATGAAACAACTTTCAAACTACTAATAATCATGTGGAACGTTAACCTAAAGTGTTTCCATTAGGTTTGCAGTAAGTGCTTTGGTGTAAAATTGAAATGTATACTACTTTTATGTCAAAGCATTCTATTCACTGTAAAATCAACTTGTTTGTCTTTATGTGCACAGGTATGAAACAACTTTCAGACATCTCAGAATCATGTGGGAAGTTAACCTAAGGTGTTTCCATTAGGTTTGCAGTAAGTGCTTTGGAGTAAAATAGAAATGTATACTATTTGTATTGTCTAAGCATTGCATGCACTGAGATAACAACTTTTTTCTGTTGATGTGTACAGCCATGAAACAACTTTCAAACTACTCATAATCATGTGGAAAGTTAACCTAAGGTGTTTCCATTAGGTTTGCAGTAAGTGCTTTGGTGTAAAATTGAAGTGTATACTATTTGTATTGTCTAAGCATTGCATGCACTGAGATAACAACTTTTTTGTGTTGATGTGCACAGGTATGAAACAACTTTCAGACATCTCAGAATCATGTGGGAAGTTAATCTGAGTTGTTTCCTTTAGGTTTCCAGTAAGTGCTTTGGTGTAAAATTGAGATGTATACTATCTTAATGTCAGAGCAGAGTAGCACTGAGAAGTAACTTTTTTGTCTTGATGAAGTGAGGCATGAAACAACTTTAAACCTACTCATACTCATGTGGGAAGTTAACCAAAGATGTTTCCATTAGGTTTGCAGTCAGGACTTTTGAGTACAATTGAAATGGAAACTACATTTATGTCAAAGCATTCTATTCACTGTGAAATCAACTTTTTTGTCTTTATGTGCACAGGTATGAAACAACTTTCAGACATCTCAGAATCATGTGGGAAGTTAACCTAAAGTGTTTCCATTAGGATTGCAGTAAGTGCTTTGGTGTAAAATTGAAATGTATACTATTTGTCTTGTCTAAGCATTGCATGCACTGAGATAACAACTTTTTTGTGTTGATGTGTACAGCCATGAAACAACTTTCAAACTACTCATAATCATGTGGAAAGTTAACCTAAGGTGTTTCCATTAGGTTTGCAGTAAGTATTTTGTTGTAAAATTGAAATGTATACTACTTTTATGTCAAAGCATTCTATTCACTGTAAAATCAACTTTTTTGTCTTTATGTGCACAGGTATGAAACAACTTTCAGACATCTCAGAATGATGTGGGAAGTTAACCTAAAGTGTTTCCATTTGGTTTGCAGTAAGTGCTTTGGTGTAAAATTGAAATGTATACTACTTTTATGTCAAAGCATTCTATTCACTGTAAAATCAACTTGTTTGTCTTTATGTGCACAGGTATGAAACAACTTTCAGACATCTCAGAATCATGTGGGAAGTTAACCTAAGGTGTTTCCATTAGGTTTGCAGTAAGTGCTTTGGAGTAAAATTGAAATGTATACTATTTGTATTGTCTAAGCATTGCATGCACTGAGATAACAACTTTTTTCTGTTGATGTGTACAGCCATGAAACAACTTTCAAACTACTCATAATGATGTGGAAAGTTAACCTAAGGTGTTTCCATTGGGTTTGCAGTAAGTGCTTTGGTGTAAAATTGAAATGTATACTATTTGTATTGTAAAAGCATTGCATGCACTGAGAAACCAACTTTTTTGTCTTGATGTGCACAGGTATGAAACAACTTTGAGACATCTCAGAATCATGTGGGAAATTAATCTAAGTTGTTTCCATTAGGTTTGCAGTAAGTATTTTGGTGTAAAATTGAAATGTATACTATTTGTATTGTCTAAGCATTGCATGCACTGAGATAACAACTTTTTTGTGTTGATGTGTACAGCCATGAAACAACTTTCAAACTACTCATAATCATGTGGGAAGTTAACCTAAGGTGTTTCCATTAGTTTGCAGTAAGTACTTTGGTGTAAAATTCAGATGTGTACTACCTTAATGTCAGAGCATAGTAGTACTGAGAAAGTAACTTTTTTGTCTTGATGAACTGAGGCATGAAACAACTTTAAACCTAGTCATACTCATCTGGGAAGTTAACCAAATGTGTTTGCATTAGGTTTGCAGTCAGGACGTTTGAGTACAATTGAAATGTATACTACTTTTATGTCAAAGCATTCTAATCACTGTGAAATCAACTTTTTTGTCTTTATGTGCACAGGTATGAAACAACTTTCAGACATCTCAGAATCATGTGGGAAGTTAACCTAAAGTGTTTCCATTAGGTTTGCAGTAAGTGCTTTGGAGTAGAATTGAAATGTATACTATTTGTATTGTCTTAGCATTGCATGCACTGAGATAACAACTTTTTTGTGTTGATGTGTACAGCCATGAAACAACTTTCAAACTACTCATAATCATGTGGGAAGTTAATCTAAGTTGTTTCCATTAGGTTTGCCGTAAGTGCTTTGGAGTAGAATTGAAATGTATACTATTTGTATTGTCTAAGCATTGCATGCACTGAGAAACCAACTTTTTTGTCTTGATGAGCAAAGGTATGAAACAACTTTCAGACATCTCAGAATCATGTGGGAAGTTAATCTAAGTTGTTTCCATTAGTTTTGCCGTAAGTATTTTGGTGTAAAATTGAAATGTATACTATTTGTATTGTCTTAGCATTGCATGCACTGAGATAACAACTTTTTTGTGTTGATGTGTACAGCCATGAAACAACTTTCAAACTACTCATAATCATGTGGGAAGTTAACCTAAGGTGTTTCCATTAGTTTGCAGTAAGTACTTTGGTGTAAAATTCAGATGTGTACTACCTCAATGTCAGAGCATAGTAGTACTGAGAAAGTAACTTTTTTATCTTGATGAACTGAGGCATGAAACAACTTTAAACCTTGTCATACTCATCTGGGAAGTTAACCAAATGTGTTTGCATTAGGTTTGCAGTCAGGAGTTTTGAGTACAATTGAAATGTATACTACTTTTATGTCAAAGCATTCTATTCACTGTGAAATCAACTTTTTTGTCTTTATGTGCACAGGTATGAAACAACTTTCAGACATCTCAGAATCATGTGGGAAGTTAACTTAAAGTGTTTTCATTAGGATTGCAGTAAGTGCTTTGGTGTAAAATTGAAATGTATACTATTTGTATTGTCTAAGCATTGCATGCACTGAGATAACAACTTTTTTGTGTTGATGTGTACAGCCATGAAACAACTTTCAAACTACTCATAATCATGTGGAAAGTTAACCTAAAGTGTTTCCATTAGGTTTGCAGTAAGGGCTTTGGTGTAAAATTGAAATGTATACTATTTGTATTGTCTAAGCATTGCATGCACTGAGACAACAACTTTTTTCTGTTGATGTGTACAGCCATGAAACAACTTTAAACCTACTCATACTCATGTAGGAAGTTAACCAAATGTGTTTGCGTTAGGTTTGCAGTCAGGACTTTTGAGTACAATTGAAATGTATACTACCTTTATGTCAAAGCATTGCATGCACTGAGAAACCAACTTTTTTGTCTTGATGTGCACAGGTATGAAACAACTTTCAGACATCTCAGAATCATGTGGGAAATTAATCTAAGTTGTTTCCATTAGGTTTGCAGTAAGTATTTTGGTGTAAAATTGAAATGTATACTATTTGTATTGTCTAAGCATTGCATGCACTGAGATAACAACTTTTTTGTGTTGATGTGTACAGCCATGAAACAACTTTCAAACTACTCATAATCATGTGGGAAGTTAACCTAAGGTGTTTCCATTAGTTTGCAGTAAGTACTTTGGTGTAAAATTCAGAAGTGTACTACCTTAATGTCAGAGCATAGTAGTACTGAGAAAGTAACTTTTTTGTCTTGATGAACTGAGGCATGAAACAACTTTAAACCTAGTCATACTCATCTGGGAAGTTAAACAAATGAGTTTGCATTAGGTTTGCAGTCAGGACTTTTGAGTACAATTGAAATGTATACTACCTTTATGTCAAAGCATTCTATTCACTGTGAAATCAACTTTTTTGTCTTTATCTGCACAGGTATGAAACAACTTTCAGACATCTCAGAATCATGTGGGAAGTTAACCTAAAGTGTTTCCATTAGGTTTGCAGTAAGTGCTTTGGTGTAAAATTGAAATGTATACTATTTGTATTGTCTAAGCATTGCATACACTGAGATAACAACTTTTTTGTGTTGATGTGTACAGCCATGAAACAACTTTCAAACTACTCATAATCATGTGGAAAGTTAACCAAAGGTGTTTCCATTAGGTTTGCAGTAAGTGCTTTGGTGTAAAATTGAAATGTATACTATATGTTTTGTAAAAGCATTGCATGCACTGAAAAAACAACTTTTTTGTCTTGATGTCCACAGGTATGAAACAACTTTCAGACATCTCAGAATCATGTGGGAAGTTAATCTGAGTTGTTTCCTTTAGGTTTGCAGTAAGTACTTTGGTGTAAAATTGAAATGTATACTATTTGTATTGTCTAACCATTGCATGCACTGAGATAACAACTTTTTTGTGTTGATGTGTAAAGCCATCAAACAACTTTCAAACTACTCATAATCATGTGGGAAGTTAACCTAAGGTGTTTCCAATAGTTAGCAGTAAGTACTTTGGTGTAAAATTGAGATGTATACTACCTTAATGTCAGAGCATAGTAGTACTGAGAAAGTAACTTTTTTGTCTTGATGAACTGAGGCATGAAACAACTTTAAACCTAGTCATACTCATCTGGGAAGTTAACCAAATGTGTTTGCATTAGGTTTGCAGTCAGGACGTTTGAGTACAATTGAAATGTATACTACTTTTATGTCAAAGCATTCTAATCACTGTGAAATCAACTTTTTTGTCTTTATGTGCACAGGTATGAAACAACTTTCAGACATCTCAGAATCATGTGGGAAGTTAACCTAGAGTGTTTTCATTAGGATTACAGTAAGTGCTTTCGTGTAAAATTGAAATGTATACTATTTGTATTGTCTAAGCATTGCATGCACTGAGATAACAACTTTTTTGTGTTGATGTGTACAGCCATGAAACAACTTTCAAACTACTAATAATCATGTGGAACGTTAACCTAAAGTGTTTCCATTAGGTTTGCAGTAAGTGCTTTGGTGTAAAATTGAAAAGTATACTACTTTTATGTCAAAGCATTCTATTCACTGTAAAATCAACTTGTTTGTCTTTATGTGCACAGGTATGAAACAACTTTCAGACATCTCAGAATCATGTGGGAAGTTAACCTAAGCTGTTTCCATTAGGTTTGCAGTAAGTGCTTTGGAGTAAAATTGAAATGTATACTATTTGTATTGTCTAAGCATTGCATGCACTGAGATAACAACTTTTTTCTGTTGATGTGTACAGCCATGAAACAACTTTCAAACTACTCATAATGATGTGGAAAGTTAACCTAAGGTGTTTCCATTGGGTTTGCAGTAAGTGCTTTGGTGTAAAATTGAAATGTATACTATTTGTATTGTAAAAGCATTGCATGCACTGAGAAACCAACTTTTTTGTCTTGATGTGCACAGGTATGAAACAACTTTGAGACATCTCAGAATCATGTGGGAAATTAATCTAAGTTGTTTCCATTAGGTTTGCAGTAAGTATTTTGGTGTAAAATTGAAATGTATACTATTTGTATTGTCTAAGCATTGCATGCGCTGAGATAACAACTTTTTTGTGTTGATGTGTACAGCCATGAAACAACTTTCAAACTACTCATAATCATGTGGGAAGTTAACCTAAGGTGTTTCCATTAGTTTGCAGTAAGTACTTTGGTGTAAAATTCAGATGTGTACTACCTTAATGTCAGAGCATAGTAGTACTGAGAAAGTAACTTTTTTGTCTTGATGAACTGAGGCATGAAACAACTTTAAACCTAGTCATACTCATCTGGGAAGTTAACCAAATGTGTTTGCATTAGGTTTGCAGTCAGGACGTTTGAGTACAATTGAAATGTATACTACTTTTATGTCAAAGCATTCTAATCACTGTGAAATCAACTTTTTTGTCTTTATCTGCACAGGTATGAAACAACTTTCAGACATCTCAGAACCATGTGGGAAGTTAACCTAGAGTGTTTTCATTAGGATTGCAGTAAGTGCTTTGGTGTAAAATTGAAATGTATACTATTTGTATTGTCTAAGCATTGCATGCACTGAGATAACAACTTTTTTGTGTTGATGTGCACAGGTATGAAACAACTTTCAGACATCTCAGAATCATGTGGGAAGTTAATCTCAGTTGTTTCCTTTAGGTTTCCAGTAAGTGCTTTGGTGTAAAATTGAGATGTATACTATCTTAATGTCAGAGCAGAGTAGCACTGAGAAGTAACTTTTTTGTCTTGATGAAGTGAGGCATGAAACAACTTTAAACCTACTCATACTCATGTGGGAAGTTAACCAAAGATGTTTCCATTAGGTTTGCAGTCAGGACTTTTGAGTACAATTGAAATGGAAACTACATTTATGTCAAAGCATTCTATTCACTGTGAAATCAACTTTTTTGTCTTTATGTGCACAGGTATGAAACAACTTTCAGACATCTCAGAATCATGTGGGAAGTTAACCTAAAGTGTTTCCATTAGGATTGCAGTAAGTGCTTTGGTGTAAAATTGAAATGTATACTATTTGTCTTGTCTAAGCATTGCATGCACTGAGATAACAACTTTTTTGTGTTGATGTGTACAGCCATGAAACAACTTTCAAACTACTCATAATCATGTGGAAAGTTAACCTAAGGTGTTTCCATTAGGTTTGCAGTAAGTATTTTGTTGTAAAATTGAAATGTATACTACTTTTATGTCAAAGCATTCTATTCACTGTAAAATCAACTTTTTTGTCTTTATGTGCACAGGTATGAAACAACTTTCAGACATCTCAGAATCATGAGGGAAGTTAACCTAAAGTGTTTCCATTAGGTTTGCAGTAAGTGCTTTGGTTTAAAATTGAAATGTATACTATTTGTATTGTCTAAGCATTGCATGCACTGAGATAACAACTTTTTTCTGTTGATGTGTACAGCCATGAAACAACTTTAAACCTACTCATACTCATGTGGGAAGTTAACCAAATGTGTTTGCATTAGGTTTGCAGTCAGGACTTATGAGTACAATTGAAATGTATACTACTTTTATGTCAAAGCATTCTATTCACTGTGAAATCAACTTTTTTGTCTTTATGTGCACAGGTATGAAACAACTTTCAGACATCTCAGAATCATGTGGGAAGTTAACCTAAAGTGTTTCCATTAGGTTTGCAGTAAGTGCTTTGGTGTAAAATTGAAATATATACTATTTGTATTGTAAAAGCATTGCATGCACTGAGAAACCAACTTTTTTGTCTTGATGTGCACAGGTATGAAACAACTTTCAGACATCTCAGAATCATGTGGGAAGTTAATCTAAGTTGTTTCCATTAGGTTTGCAGTAAGTGCTTTGGTGTAAAATTGAAATGTAGACTATTTGTATTGTCTAAGCATTGCATGCACTGAGATAACAACTTTTTTGTGTTGATGTGTACAGCCATGAAACAACTTTCAAACTACTCATAATCATGTGGGAAGTTAACCTAAGGTGTTTCCATTAGTTAGCAGTAAGTACTTTGGTGTAAAATTGAGATGTATACTATTTGTATTGTCTAAGCATTGCATGCACTGAGATAACAACTTTTTTGTGTTGATGTGTACAGCCATGAAACAACTTTCAAACTACTCATAATCATGTGGGAAGTTAACCTAAGGTGTTTCCATTAGTTTGCAGTAAGTACTTTGGTGTAAAATTCAGATGTGTACTACCTTAATGTCAGAGCATAGTAGTACTGAGAAAGTAACTTTTTTGTCTTGATGAACTGAGGCATGAAACAACTTTAAACCTAGTCATACTCATCTGGGAAGTTAACCAAATGTGTTTGCATTAGGTTTGCAGTCAGGACGTTTGAGTACAATTGAAATGTATACTACTTTTATGTCAAAGCATTCTAATCACTGTGAAATCAACTTTTTTGTCTTTATGTGCACAGGTATGAAACAACTTTCAGACATCTCAGAATCATGTGGGAAGTTAACCTAGAGTGTTTTCATTAGGATTGCAGTAAGTGCTTTGGTGTAAAATTGAAATGTATACTATTTGTATTGTCTAAGCATTGCATGCACTGAGATAACAACTTTTTTGTGTTGATGTGTACAGCCATGAAACAACTTTCAAACTACTAATAATCATGTGGAACGTTAACCTAAAGTGTTTCCATTAGGTTTGCAGTAAGTGCTTTGGTGTAAAATTGAAATGTATACTACTTTTATGTCAAAGCATTCTATTCACTGTAAAATCAACTTGTTTGTCTTTATGTGCACAGGTATGAAACAACTTTCAGACATCTCAGAATCATGTGGGAAGTTAACCTAAGGTGTTTCCATTAGGTTTGCAGTAAGTGCTTAGGAGTAAAATTGAAATGTATACTATTTGTATTGTCTAAGCATTGCATGCACTGAGATAACAACTTTTTTGTGTTGATGTGTACAGCCATGAAACAACTTTCAAACTACTCATAATCATGTGGGAAGTTAACCTAAGGTGTTTCCATTAGTTTGCAGTAAGTACTTTGGTGTAAAATTCAGATGTGTACTACCTTAATGTCAGAGCATAGTAGTACTGAGAAAGTAACTTTTTTATCTTGATGAACTGAGGCATGAAACAACTTTAAACCTTGTCATACTCATCTGGGAAGTTAACCAAATGTGTTTGCATTAGGTTTGCAGTCCGGAGTTTTGAGTACAATTGAAATGTATACTACTTTTATGTCAAAGCATTCTATTCACTGTGAAATCAACTTTTTTGTCTTTATGTGCACAGGTATGAAACAACTTTCAGACATCTCAGAATCATGTGGGAAGTTAACTTAAAGTGTTTTCATTAGGATTGCAGTAAGTGCTTTGGTGTAAAATTGAAATGTATACTATTTGTATTGTCTAAGCATTGCATGCACTGAGATAACAACTTTTTTGTGTTGATGTGTACAGCCATGAAACAACTTTCAAACTACTCATAATCATGTGGAAAGTTAACCTAAAGTGTTTCCATTAGGTTTGCAGTAAGGGCTTTGGTGTAAAATTGAAATGTATACTATTTGTATTGTCTAAGCATTGCATGCACTGAGACAACAACTTTTTTCTGTTGATGTGTACAGCCATGAAACAACTTTAAACCTACTCATACTCATGTAGGAAGTTAACCAAATGTGTTTGCGTTAGGTTTGCAGTCAGGACTTTTGAGTACAATTGAAATGTATACTACCTTTATGTCAAAGCATTGCATGCACTGAGAAACCAACTTTTTTGTCTTGATGTGCACAGGTATGAAACAACTTTCAGACATCTCAGAATCATGTGGGAAATTAATCTAAGTTGTTTCCATTAGGTTTGCAGTAAGTATTTTGGTGTAAAATTGAAATGTATACTATTTGTATTGTCTAAGCATTGCATGCACTGAGATAACAACTTTTTTGTGTTGATGTGTACAGCCATGAAACAACTTTCAAACTACTCATAATCATGTGGGAAGTTAACCTAAGGTGTTTCCATTAGTTTGCAGTAAGTACTTTGGTGTAAAATTCAGAAGTGTACTACCTTAATGTCAGAGCATAGTAGTACTGAGAAAGTAACTTTTTTGTCTTGATGAACTGAGGCATGAAACAACTTTAAACCTAGTCATACTCATCTGGGAAGTTAAACAAATGAGTTTGCATTAGGTTTGCAGTCAGGACTTTTGAGTACAATTGAAATGTATACTACCTTTATGTCAAAGCATTCTATTCACTGTGAAATCAACTTTTTTGTCTTTATCTGCACAGGTATGAAACAACTTTCAGACATCTCAGAATCATGTGGGAAGTTAACCTAAAGTGTTTCCATTAGGTTTGCAGTAAGTGCTTTGGTGTAAAATTGAAATGTATACTATTTGTATTGTCTAAGCATTGCATACACTGAGATAACAACTTTTTTGTGTTGATGTGTACAGCCATGAAACAACTTTCAAACTACTCATAATCATGTGGAAAGTTAACCAAAGGTGTTTCCATTAGGTTTGCAGTAAGTGCTTTGGTGTAAAATTGAAATGTATACTATATGTTTTGTAAAAGCATTGCATGCACTGAAAAAACAACTTTTTTGTCTTGATGTCCACAGGTATGAAACAACTTTCAGACATCTCAGAATCATGTGGGAAGTTAATCTGAGTTGTTTCCTTTAGGTTTGCAGTAAGTACTTTGGTGTAAAATTGAAATGTATACTATTTGTATTGTCTAACCATTGCATGCACTGAGATAACAACTTTTTTGTGTTGATGTGTAAAGCCATCAAACAACTTTCAAACTACTCATAATCATGTGGGAAGTTAACCTAAGGTGTTTCCAATAGTTAGCAGTAAGTACTTTGGTGTAAAATTGAGATGTATACTACCTTAATGTCAGAGCATAGTAGTACTGAGAAAGTAACTTTTTTGTCTTGATGAACTGAGGCATGAAACAACTTTAAACCTAGTCATACTCATCTGGGAAGTTAACCAAATGTGTTTGCATTAGGTTTGCAGTCAGGACGTTTGAGTACAATTGAAATGTATACTACTTTTATGTCAAAGCATTCTAATCACTGTGAAATCAACTTTTTTGTCTTTATGTGCACAGGTATGAAACAACTTTCAGACATCTCAGAATCATGTGGGAAGTTAACCTAGAGTGTTTTCATTAGGATTACAGTAAGTGCTTTCGTGTAAAATTGAAATGTATACTATTTGTATTGTCTAAGCATTGCATGCACTGAGATAACAACTTTTTTGTGTTGATGTGTACAGCCATGAAACAACTTTCAAACTACTAATAATCATGTGGAACGTTAACCTAAAGTGTTTCCATTAGGTTTGCAGTAAGTGCTTTGGTGTAAAATTGAAAAGTATACTACTTTTATGTCAAAGCATTCTATTCACTGTAAAATCAACTTGTTTGTCTTTATGTGCACAGGTATGAAACAACTTTCAGACATCTCAGAATCATGTGGGAAGTTAACCTAAGCTGTTTCCATTAGGTTTGCAGTAAGTGCTTTGGAGTAAAATTGAAATGTATACTATTTGTATTGTCTAAGCATTGCATGCACTGAGATAACAACTTTTTTCTGTTGATGTGTACAGCCATGAAACAACTTTCAAACTACTCATAATGATGTGGAAAGTTAACCTAAGGTGTTTCCATTGGGTTTGCAGTAAGTGCTTTGGTGTAAAATTGAAATGTATACTATTTGTATTGTAAAAGCATTGCATGCACTGAGAAACCAACTTTTTTGTCTTGATGTGCACAGGTATGAAACAACTTTGAGACATCTCAGAATCATGTGGGAAATTAATCTAAGTTGTTTCCATTAGGTTTGCAGTAAGTATTTTGGTGTAAAATTGAAATGTATACTATTTGTATTGTCTAAGCATTGCATGCGCTGAGATAACAACTTTTTTGTGTTGATGTGTACAGCCATGAAACAACTTTCAAACTACTCATAATCATGTGGGAAGTTAACCTAAGGTGTTTCCATTAGTTTGCAGTAAGTACTTTGGTGTAAAATTCAGATGTGTACTACCTTAATGTCAGAGCATAGTAGTACTGAGAAAGTAACTTTTTTGTCTTGATGAACTGAGGCATGAAACAACTTTAAACCTAGTCATACTCATCTGGGAAGTTAACCAAATGTGTTTGCATTAGGTTTGCAGTCAGGACGTTTGAGTACAATTGAAATGTATACTACTTTTATGTCAAAGCATTCTAATCACTGTGAAATCAACTTTTTTGTCTTTATCTGCACAGGTATGAAACAACTTTCAGACATCTCAGAACCATGTGGGAAGTTAACCTAGAGTGTTTTCATTAGGATTGCAGTAAGTGCTTTGGTGTAAAATTGAAATGTATACTATTTGTATTGTCTAAGCATTGCATGCACTGAGATAACAACTTTTTTGTGTTGATGTGCACAGGTATGAAACAACTTTCAGACATCTCAGAATCATGTGGGAAGTTAATCTCAGTTGTTTCCTTTAGGTTTCCAGTAAGTGCTTTGGTGTAAAATTGAGATGTATACTATCTTAATGTCAGAGCAGAGTAGCACTGAGAAGTAACTTTTTTGTCTTGATGAAGTGAGGCATGAAACAACTTTAAACCTACTCATACTCATGTGGGAAGTTAACCAAAGATGTTTCCATTAGGTTTGCAGTCAGGACTTTTGAGTACAATTGAAATGGAAACTACATTTATGTCAAAGCATTCTATTCACTGTGAAATCAACTTTTTTGTCTTTATGTGCACAGGTATGAAACAACTTTCAGACATCTCAGAATCATGTGGGAAGTTAACCTAAAGTGTTTCCATTAGGATTGCAGTAAGTGCTTTGGTGTAAAATTGAAATGTATACTATTTGTCTTGTCTAAGCATTGCATGCACTGAGATAACAACTTTTTTGTGTTGATGTGTACAGCCATGAAACAACTTTCAAACTACTCATAATCATGTGGAAAGTTAACCTAAGGTGTTTCCATTAGGTTTGCAGTAAGTATTTTGTTGTAAAATTGAAATGTATACTACTTTTATGTCAAAGCATTCTATTCACTGTAAAATCAACTTTTTTGTCTTTATGTGCACAGGTATGAAACAACTTTCAGACATCTCAGAATCATGAGGGAAGTTAACCTAAAGTGTTTCCATTAGGTTTGCAGTAAGTGCTTTGGTTTAAAATTGAAATGTATACTATTTGTATTGTCTAAGCATTGCATGCACTGAGATAACAACTTTTTTCTGTTGATGTGTACAGCCATGAAACAACTTTAAACCTACTCATACTCATGTGGGAAGTTAACCAAATGTGTTTGCATTAGGTTTGCAGTCAGGACTTATGAGTACAATTGAAATGTATACTACTTTTATGTCAAAGCATTCTATTCACTGTGAAATCAACTTTTTTGTCTTTATGTGCACAGGTATGAAACAACTTTCAGACATCTCAGAATCATGTGGGAAGTTAACCTAAAGTGTTTCCATTAGGTTTGCAGTAAGTGCTTTGGTGTAAAATTGAAATATATACTATTTGTATTGTAAAAGCATTGCATGCACTGAGAAACCAACTTTTTTGTCTTGATGTGCACAGGTATGAAACAACTTTCAGACATCTCAGAATCATGTGGGAAGTTAATCTAAGTTGTTTCCATTAGGTTTGCAGTAAGTGCTTTGGTGTAAAATTGAAATGTAGACTATTTGTATTGTCTAAGCATTGCATGCACTGAGATAACAACTTTTTTGTGTTGATGTGTACAGCCATGAAACAACTTTCAAACTACTCATAATCATGTGGGAAGTTAACCTAAGGTGTTTCCATTAGTTAGCAGTAAGTACTTTGGTGTAAAATTGAGATGTATACTATTTGTATTGTCTAAGCATTGCATGCACTGAGATAACAACTTTTTTGTGTTGATGTGTACAGCCATGAAACAACTTTCAAACTACTCATAATCATGTGGGAAGTTAACCTAAGGTGTTTCCATTAGTTTGCAGTAAGTACTTTGGTGTAAAATTCAGATGTGTACTACCTTAATGTCAGAGCATAGTAGTACTGAGAAAGTAACTTTTTTGTCTTGATGAACTGAGGCATGAAACAACTTTAAACCTAGTCATACTCATCTGGGAAGTTAACCAAATGTGTTTGCATTAGGTTTGCAGTCAGGACGTTTGAGTACAATTGAAATGTATACTACTTTTATGTCAAAGCATTCTAATCACTGTGAAATCAACTTTTTTGTCTTTATGTGCACAGGTATGAAACAACTTTCAGACATCTCAGAATCATGTGGGAAGTTAACCTAGAGTGTTTTCATTAGGATTGCAGTAAGTGCTTTGGTGTAAAATTGAAATGTATACTATTTGTATTGTCTAAGCATTGCATGCACTGAGATAACAACTTTTTTGTGTTGATGTGTACAGCCATGAAACAACTTTCAAACTACTAATAATCATGTGGAACGTTAACCTAAAGTGTTTCCATTAGGTTTGCAGTAAGTGCTTTGGTGTAAAATTGAAATGTATACTACTTTTATGTCAAAGCATTCTATTCACTGTAAAATCAACTTGTTTGTCTTTATGTGCACAGGTATGAAACAACTTTCAGACATCTCAGAATCATGTGGGAAGTTAACCTAAGGTGTTTCCATTAGGTTTGCAGTAAGTGCTTAGGAGTAAAATTGAAATGTATACTATTTGTATTGTCTAAGCATTGCATGCACTGAGATAACAACTTTTTTGTGTTGATGTGTACAGCCATGAAACAACTTTCAAACTACTCATAATCATGTGGGAAGTTAACCTAAGGTGTTTCCATTAGTTTGCAGTAAGTACTTTGGTGTAAAATTCAGATGTGTACTACCTTAATGTCAGAGCATAGTAGTACTGAGAAAGTAACTTTTTTATCTTGATGAACTGAGGCATGAAACAACTTTAAACCTTGTCATACTCATCTGGGAAGTTAACCAAATGTGTTTGCATTAGGTTTGCAGTCCGGAGTTTTGAGTACAATTGAAATGTATACTACTTTTATGTCAAAGCATTCTATTCACTGTGAAATCAACTTTTTTGTCTTTATGTGCACAGGTATGAAACAACTTTCAGACATCTCAGAATCATGTGGGAAGTTAACTTAAAGTGTTTTCATTAGGATTGCAGTAAGTGCTTTGGTGTAAAATTGAAATGTATACTATTTGTATTGTCTAAGCATTGCATGCACTGAGATAACAACTTTTTTGTGTTGATGTGTACAGCCATGAAACAACTTTCAAACTACTCATAATCATGTGGAAAGTTAACCTAAAGTGTTTCCATTAGGTTTGCAGTAAGTGCTTTGGTGTAAAATTGAATTGTATACTATTTGTATTGTCTAACCATTGCATGCACTGAGATAACAACTTTTTTGTGTTGATGTGTACAGCCATGAAACAACTTTCAAACTACTCATAATCATGTGGGAAGTTAACCTAAGGTGTTTCCAATAGTTAGCAGTAAGTACTTTGGTGTAAAATTGAGATGTATACTACCTTAATGTCAGAGCATAGTAGTACTGAGAAAGTAACTTTTTTGTCTTGATGAACTGAGGCATGAAACAACTTTAAACCTAGTCATACTCATCTGGGAAGTTAACCAAATGTGTTTGCATTAGGTTTGCAGTCAGGACGTTTGAGTACAATTGAAATGTATACTACTTTTATGTCAAAGCATTCTAATCACTGTGAAATCAACTTTTTTGTCTTTATGTGCACAGGTATGAAACAACTTTCAGACATCTCAGAATCATGTGGGAAGTTAACCTAGAGTGTTTTCATTAGGATTGCAGTAAGTGCTTTCGTGTAAAATTGAAATGTATACTATTTGTATTGTCTAAGCATTGCATGCACTGAGATAACAACTTTTTTGTGTTGATGTGTACAGCCATGAAACAACTTTCAAACTACTAATAATCATGTGGAACGTTAACCTAAAGTGTTTCCATTAGGATTGCAGTAAGTGCTTTGGTGTAAAATTGAAATGTATACTACTTTTATGTCAAAGCATTCTATTCACTGTAAAATCAACTTGTTTGTCTTTATGTGCACAGGTATGAAACAACTTTCAGACATCTCAGAATCATGAGGGAAGTTAACCTAAGGTGTTTCCATTAGGTTTGCAGTAAGTGCTTTGGAGTAAAATTGAAATGTATACTATTTGTATTGTCTAAGCATTGCATGCACTGAGATAACAACTTTTTTCTGTTGATGTGTACAGCCATGAAACAAATTTCAAACTACTCATAATGATGTGGAAAGTTAACCTAAGGTGTTTCCATTAGGTTTGCAGTAAGTGCTTTGGTGTAAAATTGAAATGTATACTATCTGTATTGTAAAAGCATTGCATGCACTGAGAAACCAACTTTTTTGTCTTGATGTGCACAGGTATGAAACAACTTTCAGACATCTCAGAATCATGTGGGAAATTAATCTAAGTTGTTTCCATTAGGTTTGCAGTAAGTATTTTGGTGTAAAATTGAAATGTATACTATTTGTATTGTCTAAGGATTGCATGCACTGAGATAACAACTTTTTTGTGTTGATGTGTACAGCCATGAAACAACTTTCAAACTACTCATAATCATGTGGGAAGTTAACCTAAGGTGTTTCCATTAGTTTGCAGTAAGTACTTTGGTGTAAAATTCAGAAGTGTACTACCTTAATGTCAGAGCATAGTAGTACTGAGAAAGTAACTTTTTTGTCTTGATGAACTGAGGCATGAAACAACTTTAAACCTAGTCATACTCATCTGGGAAGTTAACCAAATGAGTTTGCATTAGGTTTGCAGTCAGGACTTTTGAGTACAATTGAAATGTATACTACCTTTATGTCAAAGCATTCTATTCACTGTGAAATCAACTTTTTTGTCTTTATCTGCACAGGTATGAAACAACTTTCAGACATCTCAGAATCATGTGGGAAGTTAACCTAAAGTGTTTCCATTAGGTTTGCAGTAAGTGCTTTGGTGTAAAATTGAAATGTATACTATTTGTATTGTCCAAGCATTGCATACACTGAGATAACAACTTTTTTGTGTTGATGTGTACAGCCATGAAACAACTTTCAAACTACTCATAATCATGTGGAAAGTTAACCAAAGGTGTTTCCATTAGGTTTGCAGTAAGTGCTTTGGTGTAAAATTGAAATGTATACTATATGTTTTGTAAAAGCATTGCATGCACTGAAAAAACAACTTTTTTGTCTTGATGTCCACAGGTATGAAACAACTTTCAGACATCTCAGAATCATGTGGGAAGTTAATCTGAGTTGTTTCCTTTAGGTTTGCAGTAAGTACTTTGGTGTAAAATTGAAATGTATACTACTTTTATGTCAAACCATTCTATTCACTGTAAAATCAACTTGTTTGTCTTTATGTGCACAGGTATGAAACAAGTTTCAGACTTCTCAGAATCATGTGGGAAGTTAACCTAAGGTGTTTCCATTAGGTTTGCAGTAAGTGCTTTGGAGTAGAATTGAAATGTATACTACTTGTATTGTCTAAGCATTGCATGCACTGAGAAACCAACTTTTTTGTCTTGATGAGCAAAGGTATGAAACAACTTTCAGACATCTCAGAATCATGTGGGAAGTTAATCTAAGTTGTTTCCATTAGTTTTGCCGTAAGTATTTTGGTGTAAAATTGAAATGTATACTATTTGTATTGTCTTAGCATTGCATGCACTGAGATAACAACTTTTTTGTGTTGATGTGTACAGCCATGAAACAACTTTCAAACTACTCATAATCATGTGGGAAGTTAACCTAAGGTGTTTCCATTAGTTTGCAGTAAGTACTTTGGAGTAAAATTCAGATGTGTACTACCTCAATGTCAGAGCATAGTAGTACTGAGAAAGTAACTTTTTTATCTTGATGAACTGAGGCATGAAACAACTTTAAACCTTGTCATACTCATCTGGGAAGTTAACCAAATGTGTTTGCATTAGGTTTGCAGTCAGGAGTTTTGAGTACAATTGAAATGTATACTACTTTTATGTCAAAGCATTCTATTCACTGTGAAATCAACTTTTTTGTCTTTATGTGCACAGGTATGAAACAACTTTCAGACATCTCAGAATCATGTGGGAAGTTAACTTAAAGTGTTTTCATTAGGATTGCAGTAAGTGCTTTGGTGTAAAATTGAAATGTATACTATTTGTATTGTCTAAGCATTGCATGCACTGAGATAACAACTTTTTTGTGTTGATGTGTACAGCCATGAAACAACTTTCAAACTACTCATAATCATGTGGAAAGTTAACCTAAAGTGTTTCCATTAGGTTTGCAGTAAGGGCTTTGGTGTAAAATTGAAATGTATACTATTTGTATTGTCTAAGCATTGCATGCACTGAGACAACAACTTTTTTCTGTTGATGTGTACAGCCATGAAACAACTTTAAACCTACTCATACTCATGTAGGAAGTTAACCAAATGTGTTTGCGTTAGGTTTGCAGTCAGGACTTTTGAGTACAATTGAAATGTATACTACCTTTATGTCAAAGCATTCTATTCACTGTGAAATCAACTTTTTTGTCTTTATCTGCACAGGTATGAAACAACTTTCAGACATCTCAGAATCATGTGGGAAGTTAACCTAAAGTGTTTCCATTAGGTTTGCAGTAAGTGCTTTGGAGTAAAATTGAAATGTATACTATTTGTATTGTCTAAGCATTGCATACACTGAGATAACAACTTGTTTCTGTTGATGTGTACAGCCATGAAAAAACTTTCAAACTACTCATAATCATGTGGAAAGTTCACCAAAGGTGTTTCCATTAGGTTTGCAGTAAGTGCTTTGGTGTAAAATTGAAATGTATACTATCTGTATTGTAAAAGCATTGCATGCACTGAGAAACCAACTTTTTTGTCTTGATGTGCACAGGTATGAAACAACTTTCAGACATCTCAGAATCATGTGGGAAATTAATCTAAGTTGTTTCCATTAGGTTTGCAGTAAGTATTTTGGTGTAAAATTGAAATGTATACTATTTGTATTGTCTAAGCATTGCATGCACTGAGATAACAACTTTTTTGTGTTGATGTGTACAGCCATGAAACAACTTTCAAACTACTCATAATCATGTGGGAAGTTAACCTAAGGTGTTTCCATTAGTTTGCAGTAAGTACTTTGGTGTAAAATTCAGAAGTGTACTACCTTAATGTCAGAGCATAGTAGTACTGAGAAAGTAACTTTTTTGTCTTGCTGAACTGAGGCATGAAACAACTTTAAACCTAGTCATACTCATCTGGGAAGTTAAACAAATGAGTTTGCATTAGGTTTGCAGTCAGGACTTTTGAGTACAATTGAAATGTATACTACCTTTATGTCAAAGCATTCTATTCACTGTGAAATCAACTTTTTTGTCTTTATCTGCACAGGTATGAAACAACTTTCAGACATCTCAGAATCATGTGGGAAGTTAACCTAAAGTGTTTCCATTAGGTTTGCAGTAAGTGCTTTGGTGTAAAATTGAAATGTATACTATTTGTATTGTCTAAGCATTGCATACACTGAGATAACAACTTTTTTGTGTTGATGTGTACAGCCATGAAACAACTTTCAAACTACTCATAATCATGTGGAAAGTTAACCAAAGGTGTTTCCATTAGGTTTGCAGTAAGTGCTTTGGTGTAAAATTGAAATGTATACTATATGTTTTGTAAAAGCATTGCATGCACTGAAAAAACAACTTTTTTCTCTTGATGTCCACAGGTATGAAACAACTTTCAGACATCTCAGAATCATGTGGGAAGTTAATCTGAGTTGTTTCCTTTAGGTTTGCAGTAAGTACTTTGGTGTAAAATTGAAATGTATACTATTTGTATTGTCTAACCATTGCATGCACTGAGATAACAACTTTTTTGTGTTGATGTGTAAAGCTATCAAACAACTTTCAAACTACTCATAATCATGTGGGAAGTTAACCTAAGGTGTTTCCAATAGTTAGCAGTAAGTACTTTGGTGTAAAATTGAGATGTATACTACCTTAATGTCAGAGCATAGTAGTACTGAGAAAGTAACTTTTTTGTCTTGATGAACTGAGGCATGAAACAACTTTAAACCTAGTCATACTCATCTGGGAAGTTAACCAAATGTGTTTGCATTAGGTTTGCAGTCAGGACGTTTGAGTACAATTGAAATGTATACTACTTTTATGTCAAAGCATTCTAATCACTGTGAAATCAACTTTTTTGTCTTTATGTGCACAGGTATGAAACAACTTTCAGACATCTCAGAATCATGTGGGAAGTTAACCTAGAGTGTTTTCATTAGGATTACAGTAAGTGCTTTCGTGTAAAATTGAAATGTATACTATTTGTATTGTCTAAGCATTGCATGCACTGAGATAACAACTTTTTTGTGTTGATGTGTACAGCCATGAAACAACTTACAAACTACTAATAATCATGTGGAACGTTAACCTAAAGTGTTTCCATTAGGTTTGCAGTAAGTGCTTTGGTGTAAAATTGAAAAGTATACTACTTTTATGTCAAAGCATTCTATTCACTGTAAAATCAACTTGTTTGTCTTTATGTGCACAGGTATGAAACAACTTTCAGACATCTCAGAATCATGTGGGAAGTTAACCTAAGGTGTTTCCATTAGGTTTGCAGTAAGTGCTTTGGAGTAAAATTGAAATGTATACTATTTGTATTGTCTAAGCATTGCATGCACTGAGATAACAACTTTTTTCTGTTGATGTGTACAGCCATGAAACAACTTTCAAACTACTCATAATGATGTGGAAAGTTAACCTAAGGTGTTTCCATTGGGTTTGCAGTAAGTGCTTTGGTGTAAAATTGAAATGTATACTATTTGTATTGTAAAAGCATTGCATGCACTGAGAAACCAACTTTTTTGTCTTGATGTGCACAGGTATGAAACAACTTTGAGACATCTCAGAATCATGTGGGAAATTAATCTAAGTTGTTTCCATTAGGTTTGCAGTAAGTATTTTGGTGTAAAATTGAAATGTATACTATTTGTATTGTCTAAGCATTGCATGCGCTGAGATAACAACTTTTTTGTGTTGATGTGTACAGCCATGAAACAACTTTCAAACTACTCATAATCATGTGGGAAGTTAACCTAAGGTGTTTCCATTAGTTTGCAGTAAGTACTTTGGTGTAAAATTCAGATGTGTACTACCTTAATGTCAGAGCATAGTAGTACTGAGAAAGTAACTTTTTTGTCTTGATGAACTGAGGCATGAAACAACTTTAAACCTAGTCATACTGATCTGGGAAGTTAACCAAATGTGTTTGCATTAGGTTTGCAGTCAGGACGTTTGAGTACAATTGAAATGTATACTACTTTTATGTCAAAGCATTCTAATCACTGTGAAATCAACTTTTTTGTCTTTATCTGCACAGGTATGAAACAACTTTCAGACATCTCAGAATCATGTGGGAAGTTAACCTAGAGTGTTTTCATTAGGATTGCAGTAAGTGCTTTGGTGTAAAATTGAAATGTATACTATTTGTATTGTCTAAGCATTGCATGCACTGAGATAACAACTTTTTTGTGTTGATGTGTACAGCCATGAAACAACTTTCAAACTACTAATAATCATGTGGAACGTTAACCTAAAGTGTTTCCATTAGGTTTGCAGTAAGTGCTTTGGTGTAAAATTGAAATGTATACTACTTTTATGTCAAAGCATTCTATTCACTGTAAAATCAACTTGTTTGTCTTTATGTGCACAGGTATGAAACAACTTTCAGACATCTCAGAATCATGTGGGAAGTTAACCTAAGGTGTTTCCATTAGGTTTGCAGTAAGTGCTTTGGAGTAAAATTGAAATGTATACTATTTGTATTGTCTAAGCATTGCATGCACTGAGATAACAACTTTTTTCTGTTGATGTGTACAGCCATGAAACAACTTTCAAACTACTCATAATCATGTGGAAAGTTAACCTAAGGTGTTTCCATTAGGTTTGCAGTAAGTGCTTTGGTGTAAAATTGAAGTGTATACTATTTGTATTGTCTAAGCATTGCATGCACTGAGATAACAACTTTTTTGTGTTGATGTGCACAGGTATGAAACAACTTTCAGACATCTCAGAATCATGTGGGAAGTTAATCTGAGTTGTTTCCTTTAGGTTTCCAGTAAGTGCTTTGGTGTAAAATTGAGATGTATACTATCTTAATGTCAGAGCAGAGTAGCACTGAGAAGTAACTTTTTTGTCTTGATGAAGTGAGGCATGAAACAACTTTAAACCTACTCATACTCATGTGGGAAGTTAACCAAAGATGTTTCCATTAGGTTTGCAGTCAGGACTTTTGAGTACAATTGAAATGGAAACTACATTTATGTCAAAGCATTCTATTCACTGTGAAATCAACTTTTTTGTCTTTATGTGCACAGGTATGAAACAACTTTCAGACATCTCAGAATCATGTGGGAAGTTAACCTAAAGTGTTTCCATTAGGATTGCAGTAAGTGCTTTGGTGTAAAATTGAAATGTATACTATTTGTCTTGTCTAAGCATTGCATGCACTGAGATAACAACTTTTTTGTGTTGATGTGTACAGCCATGAAACAACTTTCAAACTACTCATAATCATGTGGAAAGTTAACCTAAGGTGTTTCCATTAGGTTTGCAGTAAGTATTTTGTTGTAAAATTGAAATGTATACTACTTTTATGTCAAAGCATTCTATTCACTGTAAAATCAACTTTTTTGTCTTTATGTGCACAGGTATGAAACAACTTTCAGACATCTCAGAATGATGTGGGAAGTTAACCTAAAGTGTTTCCATTTGGTTTTCAGTAAGTGCTTTGGTGTAAAATTGAAATGTATACTACTTTTATGTCAAAGCATTCTATTCACTGTAAAATCAACTTGTTTGTCTTTATGTGCACAGGTATGAAACAACTTTCAGACATCTCAGAATCATGTGGGAAGTTAACCTAAGGTGTTTCCATTAGGTTTGCAGTAAGTGCTTTGGAGTAAAATTGAAATGTATACTATTTGTATTGTCTAAGCATTGCATGCACTGAGATAACAACTTTTTTCTGTTGATGTGTACAGCCATGAAACAACTTTCAAACTACTCATAATGATGTGGAAAGTTAACCTAAGGTGTTTCCATTGGGTTTGCAGTAAGTGCTTTGGTGTAAAATTGAAATGTATACTATTTGTATTGTAAAAGCATTGCATGCACTGAGATAACAACTTTTTTGTCTTGATGTGCACAGGTATGAAACAACTTTGAGACATCTCAGAATCATGTGGGAAATTAATCTAAGTTGTTTCCATTAGGTTTGCAGTAAGTATTTTGGTGTAAAACTGAAATGTATACTATTTGTATTGTCTAAGCATTGCATGCACTGAGATAACAACTTTTTTGTGTTGATGTGTACAGCCATGAAACAACTTTCAAACTACTCATAATCATGTGGGAAGTTAACCTAAGGTGTTTCCATTAGTTTGCAGTAAGTACTTTGGTGTAAAATTCAGATGTGTACTACCTTAATGTCAGAGCATAGTAGTACTGAGAAAGTAACTTTTTTGTCTTGATGAACTGAGGCATGAAACAACTTTAAACCTAGTCATACTCATCTGGGAAGTTAACCAAATGTGTTTGCATTAGGTTTGCAGTCAGGACGTTTGAGTACAATTGAAATGTATACTACTTTTATGTTAAAGCATTCTAATCACTGTGAAATCAACTTTTTTGTCTTTATGTGCACAGGTATGAAACAACTTTCAGACATCTCAGAATCATGTGGGAAGTTAATCTAAGTTGTTTCCATTAGTTTTGCCGTAAGTATTTTGGTGTAAAATTGAAATGTATACTATTTGTATTGTCTTAGCATTGCATGCACTGAGATAACAACTTTTTTGTGTTGATGTGTACAGCCATGAAACAACTTTCAAACTACTCATAATCATGTGGGAAGTTAACCTAAGGTGTTTCCATTAGTTTGCAGTAAGTACTTTGGTGTAAAATTCAGATGTGTACTACCTCAATGTCAGAGCATAGTAGTACTGAGAAAGTAACTTTTTTATCTTGATGAACTGAGGCATGAAACAACTTTAAACCTTGTCATACTCATCTGGGAAGTTAACCAAATGTGTTTGAATTAGGTTTGCAGTCAGGAGTTTTGAGTACAATTGAAATGTATACTACTTTTATGTCAAAGCATTCTATTCACTGTGAAATCAACTTTTTTGTCTTTATGTGCACAGGTATGAAACAACTTTCAGACATCTCAGAATCATGTGGGAAGTTAACTTAAAGTGTTTTCATTAGGATTGCAGTAAGTGCTTTGGTGTAAAATTGAAATGTATACTATTTGTATTGTCTAAGCATTGCATGCACTGAGATAACAACTTTTTTGTGTTGATGTGTACAGCCATGAAACAACTTTCAAACTACTCATAATCATGTGGAAAGTTAACCTAAAGTGTTTCCATTAGGTTTGCAGTAAGGGCTTTGGTGTAAAATTGAAATGTATACAATTTGTATTGTCTAAGCATTGCATGCACTGAGACAACAACTTTTTTCTGTTGATGTGTACAGCCATGAAACAACTTTAAACCTACTCATACTCATGTAGGAAGTTAACCAAATGTGTTTGCGTTAGGTTTGCAGTCAGGACTTTTGAGTACAATTGAAATGTATACTACCTTTATGTCAAAGCATTCTATTCACTGTGAAATCAACTTTTTTGTCTTTATCTGCACAGGTATGAAACAACTTTCAGACATCTCAGAATCATGTGGGAAGTTAACCTAAAGTGTTTCCATTAGGTTTGCAGTAAGTGCTTTGGTGTAAAATTGAAATGTATACTATTTGTATTGTCTAAGCATTGCATACACTGAGATAACAACTTTTTTGTGTTGATGTGTACAGCCATGAAAAAACTTTCAAACTACTCATAATCATGTGGAAAGTTAACCAAAGGTGTTTCCATTAGGTTTGCAGTAAGTGCTTTGGTGTAAAATTGAAATGTATACTATCTGTATTGTAAAAGCATTGCATGCACTGAGAAACCAACTTTTTTGTCTTGATGTGCACAGGTATGAAACAACTTTCAGACATCTCAGAATCATGTGGGAAATTAATCTAAGTTGTTTCCATTAGGTTTGCAGTAAGTATTTTGGTGTAAAATTGAAATGTATACTATTTGTATTGTCTAAGCATTGCATGCACTGAGATAACAACTTTTTTGTGTTGATGTGTACAGCCATGAAACAACTTTCAAACTACTCATAATCATGTGGGAAGTTAACCTAAGGTGTTTCCATTAGTTTGCAGTAAGTACTTTGGTGTAAAATTCAGGAGTGTACTACCTTAATGTCAGAGCATAGTAGTACTGAGAAAGTAACTTTTTTGTCTTGATGAACTGAGGCATGAAACAACTTTAAACCTAGTCATACTCATCTGGGAAGTTAAACAAATGAGTTTGCATTAGGTTTGCAGTCAGGACTTTTGAGTACAATTGAAATGTATACTACCTTTATGTCAAAGCATTCTATTCACTGTGAAATCAACTTTTTTGTCTTTATCTGCACAGGTATGAAACAACTTTCAGACATCTCAGAATCATGTGGGAAGTTAACCTAAAGTGTTTCCATTAGGTTTGCAGTAAGTGCTTTGGTGTAAAATTGAAATGTATACTATTTGTATTGTCTAAGCATTGCATACACTGAGATAACAACTTTTTTGTGTTGATGTGTACAGCCATGAAACAACTTTCAAACTACTCATAATCATGTGGAAAGTTAACCAAAGGTGTTTCCATTAGGTTTGCAGTAAGTGCTTTGGTGTAAAATTGAAATGTATACTATATGTTTTGTAAAAGCATTGCATGCACTGAAAAAACAACTTTTTTGTCTTGATGTCCACAGGTATGAAACAACTTTCAGACATCTCAGAATCATGTGGGAAGTTAATCTGAGTTGTTTCCTTTAGGTTTGCAGTAAGTACTTTGGTGTAAAATTGAAATGTATACTATTTGTATTGTCTAACCATTGCATGCACTGAGATAACAACTTTTTTGTGTTGATGTGTAAAGCCATCAAACAACTTTCAAACTACTCATAATCATGTGGGAAGTTAACCTAAGGTGTTTCCAATAGTTAGCAGTAAGTACTTTGGTGTAAAATTGAGATGTATACTATTTGTATTGTCTAAGCATTGCATGCACTGAGATAACAACTTTTTTGTGTTGATGTGTACAGCCATGAAACAACTTTCAGACATCTCAGAATCATGTGGGAAGTTAACCTAGAGTGTTTTCATTAGGATTACAGTAAGTGCTTTCGTGTAAAATTGAAATGTATACTATTTGTATTGTCTAAGCATTGCATGCACTGAGATAACAACTTTTTTGTGTTGATGTGTACAGCCATGAAACAACTTTCAAACTACTAATAATCATGTGGAACGTTAACCTAAAGTGTTTCCATTAGGTTTGCAGTAAGTGCTTTGGTGTAAAATTGAAATGTATACTACTTTTATGTCAAAGCATTCTATTCACTGTAAAATCAACTTGTTTGTCTTTTTGTGCACAGGTATGAAACAACTTTCAGACATCTCAGAATCATGTGGGAAGTTAACCTAAGGTGTTTCCATTAGGTTTGCAGTAAGTGCTTTGGAGTAAAATTGAAATGTATACTATTTGTATTGTCTAAGCATTGCATGCACTGAGATAACAACTTTTTTCTGTTGATGTGTACAGCCATGAAACAACTTTCAAACTACTCATAATGATGTGGAAAGTTAACCTAAGGTGTTTCCATTGGGTTTGCAGTAAGTGCTTTGGTGTAAAATTGAAATGTATACTATTTGTATTGTAAAAGCATTGCATGCACTGAGAAACCAACTTTTTTGTCTTGATGTGCACAGGTATGAAACAACTTTGAGACATCTCAGAATCATGTGGGAAATTAATCTAAGTTGTTTCCATTAGGTTTGCAGTAAGTATTTTGGTTTAAAATTGAAATGTATACTATTTGTATTGTCTAAGCATTGCATGCGCTGAGATAACAACTTTTTTGTGTTGATGTGTACAGCCATGAAACAACTTTCAAACTACTCATAATCATGTGGGAAGTTAACCTAAGGTGTTTCCATTAGTTTGCAGTAAGTACTTTGGTGTAAAATTCAGATGTGTACTACCTTAATGTCAGAGCATAGTAGTACTGAGAAAGTAACTTTTTTGTCTTGATGAACTGAGGCATGAAACAACTTTAAACCTAGTCATACTCATCTGGGAAGTTAACCAAATGTGTTTGCATTAGGTTTGCAGTCAGGACGTTTGAGTACAATTGAAATGTATACTACTTTTATGTCAAAGCATTCTAATCACTGTGAAATCAACTTTTTTGTCTTTATCTGCACAGGTATGAAACAACTTTCAGACATCTCAGAATCATGTGGGAAGTTAACCTAGAGTGTTTTCATTAGGATTGCAGTAAGTGCTTTGGTGTAAAATTGAAATGTATACTATTTGTATTGTCTAAGCATTGCATGCACTGAGATAACAACTTTTTTGTGTTGATGTGTACAGCCATGAAACAACTTTCAAACTACTAATAATCATGTGGAACGTTAACCTAAAGTGTTTCCATTAGGTTTGCAGTAAGTGCTTTGGTGTAAAATTGAAATGTATACTACTTTTATGTCAAAGCATTCTATTCACTGTAAAATCAACTTGTTTGTCTTTATGTGCACAGGTATGAAACAACTTTCAGACATCTCAGAATCATGTGGGAAGTTAACCTAAGGTGTTTCCATTAGGTTTGCAGTAAGTGCTTTGGAGTAAAATTGAAATGTATACTATTTGTATTGTCTAAGCATTGCATGCACTGAGATAACAACTTTTTTCTGCTGATGTGTACAGCCATGAAACAACTTTCAAACTACTCATAATCATGTGGAAAGTTAACCTAAGGTGTTTCCATTAGGTTTGCAGTAAGTGCTTTGGTGTAAAATTGAAATGTATACTATTTGTATTGTCTAAGCATTGCATGCACTGAGATAACAACTTTTTTGTGTTGATGTGCACAGGTATGAAACAACTTTCAGACATCTCAGAATCATGTGGGAAGTTAATCTGAGTTGTTTCCTTTAGGTTTCCAGTAAGTGCTTTGGTGTAAAATTGAGATGTATACTATCTTAATGTCAGAGCAGAGTAGCACTGAGAAGTAACTTTTTTGTCTTGATGAAGTGAGGCATGAAACAACTTTAAACCTACTCATACTCATCTGGGAAGTTAACCAAAGATGTTTCCATTAGGTTTGCAGTCAGGACTTTTGAGTACAATTGAAATGGAAACTACATTTATGTCAAAGCATTCTATTCACTGTGAAATCAACTTTTTTGTCTTTATGTGCACAGGTATGAAACAACTTTCAGACATCTCAGAATCATGTGGGAAGTTAACCTAAAGTGTTTCCATTAGGATTGCAGTAAGTGCTTTGGTGTAAAATTGAAATGTATACTATTTGTCTTGTCTAAGCATTGCATGCACTGAGATAACAACTTTTTTGTGTTGATGTGTACAGCCATGAAACAGCTTTCAAACTACTCATAATCATGTGGAAAGTTAACCTAAGGTGTTTCCATTAGGTTTGCAGTAAGTATTTTGTTGTAAAATTGAAATGTATACTACTTTTATGTCAAAGCATTCTATTCACTGTAAAATCAACTTTTTTGTCTTTATGTGCACAGGTATGAAACAACTTTCAGACATCTCAGAATGATGTGGGAAGTTAACCTAAAGTGTTTCCATTTGGTTTGCAGTAAGTCCTTTGGTGTAAAATTGAAATGTATACTACTTTTATGTCAAAGCATTCTATTCACTGTAAAATCAACTTGTTTGTCTTTATGTGCACAGGTATGAAACAACTTTCAGACATCTCAGAATCATGTGGGAAGTTAACCTAAGGTGTTTCCATTAGGTTTGCAGTAAGTGCTTTGGAGTAAAATTGAAATGTATACTATTTGTATTGTCTAAGCATTGCATGCACTGAGATAACAACTTTTTTCTGTTGATGTGTACAGCCATGAAACAACTTTCAAACTACTCATAATGATGTGGAAAGTTAACCTAAGGTGTTTCCATTGGGTTTGCAGTAAGTGCTTTGGTGTAAAATTGAAATGTATACTATTTGTATTGTAAAAGCATTGCATGCACTGAGAAACCAACTTTTTTGTCTTGATGTGCACAGGTATGAAACAACTTTGAGACATCTCAGAATCATGTGGGAAATTAATCTAAGTTGTTTCCATTAGGTTTGCAGTAAGTATTTTGGTTTAAAATTGAAATGTATACTATTTGTATTGTCTAAGCATTGCATGCACTGAGATAACAACTTTTTTGTGTTGATGTGTACAGCCATGAAACAACTTTCAAACTACTCATAATCATGTGGGAAGTTAACCTAAGGTGTTTCCATTAGTTTGCAGTAAGTACTTTGGTGTAAAATTCAGATGTGTACTACCTTAATGTCAGAGCATAGTAGTACTGAGAAAGTAACTTTTTTGTCTTGATGAACTGAGGCATGAAACAACTTTAAACCTAGTCATACTCATCTGGGAAGTTAACCAAATGTGTTTGCATTAGGTTTGCAGTCAGGACGTTTGAGTACAATTGAAATGTATACTACTTTTATGTCAAAGCATTCTAATCACTGTGAAATCAACTTTTTTGTCTTTATGTGCACAGGTATGAAACAACTTTCAGACATCTCAGAATCATGTGGGAAGTTAACCTAAAGTGTTTCCATTAGGTTTGCAGTAAGTGCTTTGGTGTAAAATTGAAATGTATACTATTTGTATTGTCTAAGCATTGCATACACTGAGATAACAACTTTTTTGTGTTGATGTGGACAGCCATGAAACAACTTTCAAACTACTCATAATCATGTGGAAAGTTAACCAAAGGTGTTTCCATTAGGTTTGCAGTAAGTGCTTTGGTGTAAAATTGAAATGTATACTATATGTTTTGTAAAAGCATTGCATGCACTGAAAAAACAACTTTTTTGTCTTGATGTCCACAGGTATGAAACAACTTTCAGACATCTCAGAATCATGTGGGAAGTTAATCTGAGTTGTTTCCTTTAGGTTTGCAGTAAGTACTTTGGTGTAAAATTGAAATGTATACTACTTTTATGTCAAACCATTCTATTCACTGTAAAATCAACTTGTTTGTCTTTATGTGCACAGGTATGAAACAAGTTTCAGACTTCTCAGAATCATGTGGGAAGTTAACCTAAGGTGTTTCCATTAGGTTTGCAGTAAGTGCTTTGGTGTAAAATTGAAATGTATACTATTTGTATTGTAAAAGCATTGCATGCACTGAGAAACCAACTTTTTTGTCTTGATGAGCAAAGGTATGAAACAACTTTCAGACATCTCAGAATCATGTGGGAAGTTAATCTAAGTTGCTTCCATTAGTTTTGCCGTAAGTATTTTGGTGTAAAATTGAAATGTATACTATTTGTATTGTCTTAGCATTGCATGCACTGAGATAACAACTTTTTTGTGTTGATGTGTACAGCCATGAAACAACTTTCAAACTACTCATAATCATGTGGGAAGTTAACCTAAGGTGTTTCCATTAGTTTGCAGTAAGTACTTTGGTGTAAAATTCAGATGTGTACTACTCAATGTCAGAGCATAGTAGTACTGAGAAAGTAACTTTTTTATCTTGATGAACTGAGGCATGAAACAACTTTAAACCTTGTCATACTCATCTGGGAAGTTAACCAAATGTGTTTTGCATTAGGTTTGCAGTCAGGAGTTTTGAGTACAATTGAAATGTATACTACTTTTATGTCAAAGCATTCTATTCACTGTGAAATCAACTTTTTTGTCTTTATGTGCACAGGTATGAAACAACTTTCAGACATCTCAGAATCATGTGGGAAGTTAACTTAAAGTGTTTTCATTAGGATTGCAGTAAGTGCTTTGGTGTAAAATTGAAATGTATACTATTTGTATTGTCTAAGCATTGCATGCACTGAGATAACAACTTTTTTGTGTTGATGTGTACAGCCATGAAACAACTTTCAAAGTACTCATAATCATGTGGAAAGTTAACCTAAAGTGTTTTCCATTAGGTTTGCAGTAAGGGCTTTGGTGTAAAATTGAAATGTATACTATTTGTATTGTCTAAGCATTGCATGCACTGAGACAACAACTTTTTTCTGTTGATGTGTACAGCCATGAAACAACTTTAAACCTACTCATACTCATGTAGGAAGTTAAACCAAATGTGTTTGCGTTAGGTTTGCAGTCAGGACTTTTGAGTACAATTGAAATGTATACTACCTTTATGTCAAAGCATTCTATTCACTGTGAAATCAACTTTTTTGTCTTTATCTGCACAGGTATGAAACAACTTTCAGACATCTCAGAATCATGTGGGAAGTTAACCTAAAGTGTTTCCATTAGGTTGTGCAGTAAGTGCTTTGGTGTAAAATTGAAATGTATACTATTTGTATTGTCTAAGCATTGCATACACTGAGATAACAACTTTTTTGTGTTGATGTGTACAGCCATGAAAAAACTTTCAAACTACTCATAATCATGTGGAAAGTTAACCAAAGGTGTTTCCATTAGGTTTGCAGTAAGTGCTTTGGTGTAAAATTGAAATCTATACTATAAGTTTTGTAAAAGCATTGCATGCACTGAAAAAACAACTTTTTGTCTTGATGTCCACAGGTATGAAACAACTTTCAGACATCTGAGAATCATGTGGGAAGTTAATCTGAGTTGTTTCCTTTAGGTTTGCAGTAAGTACTTTGGTGTAAAATTGAAATGTATACTATTTGTATTGTCTAACCATTGCATGCACTGAGATAACAACTTTTTTGTGTTGATGTGTACAGCCATGAAACAACCTTTCAAACTACTCATAATCATGTGGGAAGTTAACCTAAGGTGTTTCCAATAGTTAGCAGTAAGTACTTTGGTGTAAAATTGAGATGTATACTACCTTAATGTCAGAGCATAGTAGTACTGAGAAAGTAACTTTTTTGTCTTGATGAACTGAGGCATGAAACAACTTTAAACCTAGTCATACTCATCTGGGAAGTTAACCAAATGTGTTTGCATTAGGTTTGCACTCAGGACGTTTGAGTACAATTGAAATGTATACTACTTTTATGTCAAAGCATTCTAATCACTGTGAAATCAACTATTTTGTCTTTATGTGCACAGGTATGAAACAACTTTCAGACATCTCAGAATCATGTGGGAAGTTAATCTGAGTTTTTTCCATTAGGTTTGCAGTAAGTACTTTGGTGTAAAATTGAAATGTATACTATTTGTATTGTCTAAGCATTGCATGCACTGAGATAACAACTTTTTTGTGTTGATGTGTACAGCCATGAAACAACTTTCAAACTACTAATAATCATGTGGAACGTTAACCTAAAGTGTTTCCATTAGGATTGCAGTAAGTGCTTTGGTGTAAAATTGAAATGTATACTACTTTTATGTCAAAGCATTCTATTCACTGTAAAATCAACTTGTTTGTCTTTATGTGCACAGGTATGAAACAACTTTCAGACATCTCAGAATCATGTGGGAAGTTAACCTAAGGTGTTTCCATTAGGTTTGCAGTAAGTGCTTTGGTGTAAAATTGAAATGTATACTATTTGTATTGTCTAAGCATTGCATACACTGAGATAACAACTTTTTTGTGTTGATGTGTACAGCCATGAAACAACTTTCAAACTACTCATAATCATGTGGAAAGTTAACCAAAGGTGTTTCCATTAGGTTTGCAGTAAGGTGCTTTGGTGTAAAATTGAAATGTATACTATATGTTTTGTAAAAGCATTGCATGCACTGAAAAAACAACTTTTTTGTCTTGATGTCCACAGGTATGAAACAACTTTCAGACATCTCAAAATCATGTGGGAAGTTAATCTGAGTTGTTTCCTTTAGGTTTGCAGTAAGTACTTTGGTGTAAAATTGAAATGTATACTATTTGGTATTGTCTAACCATTGCATGCACTGAGATAACAACTTTTTTGTGTTGATGTGTAAAGCCATGAAACAACTTTCAAACTACTCATAATCATGTGGGAAGTTAACCTAAGGTGTTTCCATTAGTTTGCAGTAAGTACTTTGGTGTAAAATTCAAATGTGTACTACCTAAATGTCAGAGCATAGTAGTACTGAGAAAGTAACTTTTTTGTCTTGATGAACTGAGGCATGAAACAACTTTAAACCTAGTCATACTCATCTGGGAAGTTAACCAAATGTGTTTGCATTAGGTTTGCATGCAGGACGTTTGAGTACAATTGAAATGTATACTACTTTTATGTCAAAGCATTCTAATCACTGTGAAATCAACTTTTTGTCTTTATGTGCACAGGTATGAAACAACTTTCAGACATCTCAGAATCATGTGGGAAGTTAACCTAGAGTGTTTTCATTAGGATTGCAGTAAGTGCTTTGGTGTAAAATTGAAATGTATACTATTTGTATTGTCTAAGCATTGCATGCACTGAGATAACAACTTTTTTGTGTTGATGTGTACAGCCATGAAACAACTTTCAAACTAGTAATAATCATGTGGAACGTTAACCTAAAGTGTTTCCATTAGGTTTGCAGTAAGTGCTTTGGTGTAAAATTGAAATGTATACTACTTTTATGTCAAAGCATTCTATTCACTGTAAAATCAACTTGTTTGTCTTTATGTGCACAGGTATGAAACAACTTTCAGACATCTCAGAATCATGTGGAAGTTAACCTAAGGTGTTTCCATTAGGTTTGCAGTAAGTGCTTTGGAGTAAAATTGAAATGTATACTATTTGTATTGTCTAAGCATTGCATGCACTGAGATAACAACTTTTTTCTGCTGATGTGTACAGCCATGAAACAACTTTCAAACTACTCATAATCATGTGGAAAGTTAACCTAAGGTGTTTCCATTAGGTTTGCAGTAAGTGCTTTGGTGTAAAATTGAAATGTATACTATTTGTATTGTCTAAGCATTGCATGCACTGAGATAACAACTTTTTTGTGTTGATGTGCACAGGTATGAAACAACTTTCAGACATCTCAGAATCATGTGGGAAGTTAATCTGAGTTGTTTCCTTTAGGTTTCCAGTAAGTGCTTTGGTGTAAAATTGAGATGTATACTATCTTAATGTCAGAGCAGAGTAGCACTGAGAAGTAACTTTTTTGTCTTGATGAAGTGAGGCATGAAACAACTTTAAACCTACTCATACTCATCTGGGAAGTTAACCAAAGATGTTTCCATTAGGTTTGCAGTCAGGACTTTTGAGTACAATTGAAATGGAAACTACATTTATGTCAAAGCATTCTATTCACTGTGAAATCAACTTTTTTTGTCTTTATGTGCACAGGTATGAAACAACTTTCAGACATCTCAGAATCATGTGGGAAGTTAACCTAAAGTGTTTCCATTAGGATTGCAGTAAGTGCTTTGGTGTAAAATTGAAATGTATACTATTTGTCTTGTCTAAGCATTGCATGCACTGAGATAACAACTTTTTTGTGTTGATGTGTACAGCCATGAAACAGCTTTCAAACTACTCATAATCATGTGGAAAGTTAACCTAAGGTGTTTCCATTAGGTTTGCAGTAAGTATTTTGTTGTAAAATTGAAATGTATACTACTTTTATGTCAAAGCATTCTATTCACTGTAAAATCAACTTTTTTGTCTTTATGTGCACAGGTATGAAACAACTTTCAGACATCTCAGAATGATGTGGGAAGTTAACCTAAAGTGTTTCCATTTGGTTTGCAGTAAGTCCTTTCGTGTAAAATTGAAATGTATACTACTTTTATGTCAAAGCATTCTATTCACTGTAAAATCAACTTGTTTGTCTTTATGTGCACAGGTATGAAACAACTTTCAGACATCTCAGAATCATGTGGGAAGTTAACCTAAGGTGTTTCCATTAGGTTTGCAGTCAGTGCTTTGGAGTAAAATTGAAATGTATACTATTTGTATTGTCTAAGCATTGCATGCACTGAGATAACAACTTTTTTCTGTTGATGTGTACAGCCATGAAACAACTTTCAAACTACTCATAATGATGTGGAAAGTTAACCTAAGGTGTTTCCATTGGGTTTGCAGTAAGTGCTTTGGTGTAAAATTGAAATGTATACTATTTGTATTGTAAAAGCATTGCATGCACTGAGAAACCAACTTTTTTGTCTTGATGTGCACAGGTATGAAACAACTTTGAGACATCTCAGAATCATGTGGGAAATTAATCTAAGTTGTTTCCATTAGGTTTGCAGTAAGTATTTTGGTTTAAAATTGAAATGTATACTATTTGTATTGTCTAAGCATTGCATGCACTGAGATAACAACTTTTTTGTGTTGATGTGTACAGCCATGAAACAACTTTCAAACTACTCATAATCATGTGGGAAGTTAACCTAAGGTGTTTCCATTAGTTTGCAGTAAGTACTTTGGTGTAAAATTCAGATGTGTACTACCTTAATGTCAGAGCATAGTAGTACTGAGAAAGTAACTTTTTTGTCTTGATGAACTGAGCATGAAACAACTTTAAACTAGTCATACTCATCTGGGAAGTTAACCAAATGTGTTTGCATTAGGTTTGCAGTCAGGACGTTTGAGTACAATTGAAATGCATACTACTTTTATGTCAAAGCATTCTAATCACTGTGAAATCAACTTTTTTGTCTTTATGTGCACAGGTATGAAAACAACTTTCAGACATCTCAGAATCATGTGGGAAGTTAACCTAAAGTGTTTCCATTAGGTTTGCAGTAAGTGCTTTGGTGTAAAATTGAAATGTATACTATTTGTATTGTCTAAGCATTGCATACACTGAGATAACAACTTTTTTGTGTTGATGTGGACAGCCATGAAACAACTTTCAAACTACTCATAATCATGTGGAAAGTTAACCAAAGGTGTTTCCATTAGGTTTGCAGTAAGTGCTTTGGTGTAAAATTGAAATGTATACTATATGTTTCGTAAAAGCATTGCATGCACTGAAAAAACAACTTTTTTGTCTTGATGTCCACAGGTATGAAACAACTTTCAGACATCTCAGAATCATGTGGGAAGTTAATCTGAGTTGTTTCCTTTAGGTTTGCAGTAAGTACTTTGGTGTAAAATTGAAATGTATACTACTTTTATGTCAAACCATTCTATTCACTGTAAAATCAACTTGTTTGTCTTTATGTGCACAGGTATGAAACAAGTTTCAGACTTCTCAGAATCATGTGGGAAGTTAACCTAAGGTGTTTCCATTAGGTTTGCAGTAAGTGCTTTGGTGTAAAATTGAAATGTATACTATTTGTATTGTAAAAGCATTGCATGCACTGAGAAACCAACTTTTTTGTCTTGATGAGCAAAGGTATGAAACAACTTTCAGACATCTCAGAATCATGTGGGAAGTTAATCTAAGTTGCTTCCATTAGTTTTGCCGTAAGTATTTTGGTGTAAAATTGAAATGTATACTATTTGTATTGTCTTAGCATTGCATGCACTGAGATAACAACTTTTTTGTGTTGATGTGTACAGCCATGAAACAACTTTCAAACTACTCATAATCATGTGGGAAGTTAACCTAAGGTGTTTCCATTAGTTTGCAGTAAGTACTTTGGTGTAAAATTCAGATGTGTACTACCTCAATGTCAGAGCATAGTAGTACTGAGAAAGTAACTTTTTTATCTTGATGAACTGAGGCATGAAACAACTTTAAACCTTGTCATACTCATCTGGGAAGTTAACCAAATGTGTTTGCATTAGGTTTGCAGTCAGGAGTTTTGAGTACAATTGAAATGTATACTACTTTTATGTCAAAGCATTCTATTCACTGTGAAATCAACTTTTTTGTCTTTATGTGCACAGGTATGAAACAACTTTCAGACATCTCAGAATCATGTGGGAAGTTAACTTAAAGTGTTTTCATTAGGATTGCAGTAAGTGCTTTGGTGTAAAATTGAAATGTATACTATTTGTATTGTCTAAGCATTGCATGCACTGAGATAACAACTTTTTTGTGTTGATGTGTACAGCCATGAAACAACTTTCAAAGTACTCATAATCATGTGGAAAGTTAACCTAAAGTGTTTCCATTAGGTTTGCAGTAAGGGCTTTGGTGTAAAATTGAAATGTATACTATTTGTATTGTCTAAGCATTGCATGCACTGAGACAACAACTTTTTTCTGTTGATGTGTACAGCCATGAAACAACTTTAAACCTACTCATACTCATGTAGGAAGTTAACCAAATGTGTTTGCGTTAGGTTTGCAGTCAGGACTTTTGAGTACAATTGAAATGTATACTACCTTTATGTCAAAGCATTCTATTCACTGTGAAATCAACTTTTTTGTCTTTATCTGCACAGGTATGAAACAACTTTCAGACATCTCAGAATCATGTGGGAAGTTAACCTAAAGTGTTTCCATTAGGTTTGCAGTAAGTGCTTTGGTGTAAAATTGAAATGTATACTATTTGTATTGTCTAAGCATTGCATACACTGAGATAACAACTTTTTTGTGTTGATGTGTACAGCCATGAAAAAACTTTCAAACTACTCATAATCATGTGGAAAGTTAACCAAAGGTGTTTCCATTAGGTTTGCAGTAAGTGCTTTGGTGTAAAATTGAAATCTATACTATAAGTTTTGTAAAAGCATTGCATGCACTGAAAAAACAACTTTTTTGTCTTGATGTCCACAGGTATGAAACAACTTTCAGACATCTCAGAATCATGTGGGAAGTTAATCTGAGTTGTTTCCTTTAGGTTTGCAGTAAGTACTTTGGTGTAAAATTGAAATGTATACTATTTGTATTGTCTAACCATTGCATGCACTGAGATAACAACTTTTTTGTGTTGATGTGTACAGCCATGAAACAACTTTCAAACTACTCATAATCATGTGGGAAGTTAACCTAAGGTGTTTCCAATAGTTAGCAGTAAGTACTTTGGTGTAAAATTGAGATGTATACTACCTTAATGTCAGAGCATAGTAGTACTGAGAAAGTAACTTTTTTGTCTTGATGAACTGAGGCATGAAACAACTTTAAACCTAGTCATACTCATCTGGGAAGTTAACCAAATGTGTTTGCATTAGGTTTGCACTCAGGACGTTTGAGTACAATTGAAATGTATACTACTTTTATGTCAAAGCATTCTAATCACTGTGAAATCAACTTTTTTGTCTTTATGTGCACAGGTATGAAACAACTTTCAGACATCTCAGAATCATGTGGGAAGTTAATCTGAGTTTTTTCCATTAGGTTTGCAGTAAGTACTTTGGTGTAAAATTGAAATGTATACTATTTGTATTGTCTAAGCATTGCATGCACTGAGATAACAACTTTTTTGTGTTGATGTGTACAGCCATGAAACAACTTTCAAACTACTAATAATCATGTGGAACGTTAACCTAAAGTGTTTCCATTAGGATTGCAGTAAGTGCTTTGGTGTAAAATTGAAATGTATACTACTTTTATGTCAAAGCATTCTATTCACTGTAAAATCAACTTGTTTGTCTTTATGTGCACAGGTATGAAACAACTTTCAGACATCTCAGAATCATGTGGGAAGTTAACCTAAGGTGTTTCCATTAGGTTTGCAGTAAGTGCTTTGGTGTAAAATTGAAATGTATACTATTTGTATTGTCTAAGCATTGCATACACTGAGATAACAACTTTTTTGTGTTGATGTGTACAGCCATGAAACAACTTTCAAACTACTCATAATCATGTGGAAAGTTAACCAAAGGTGTTTCCATTAGGTTTGCAGTAAGTGCTTTGGTGTAAAATTGAAATGTATACTATATGTTTTGTAAAAGCATTGCATGCACTGAAAAAACAACTTTTTTGTCTTGATGTCCACAGGTATGAAACAACTTTCAGACATCTCAAAATCATGTGGGAAGTTAATCTGAGTTGTTTCCTTTAGGTTTGCAGTAAGTACTTTGGTGTAAAATTGAAATGTATACTATTTGTATTGTCTAACCATTGCATGCACTGAGATAACAACTTTTTTGTGTTGATGTGTAAAGCCATGAAACAACTTTCAAACTACTCATAATCATGTGGGAAGTTAACCTAAGGTGTTTCCATTAGTTTGCAGTAAGTACTTTGGTGTAAAATTCAAATGTGTACTACCTAAATGTCAGAGCATAGTAGTACTGAGAAAGTAACTTTTTTGTCTTGATGAACTGAGGCATGAAACAACTTTAAACCTAGTCATACTCATCTGGGAAGTTAACCAAATGTGTTTGCATTAGGTTTGCATGCAGGACGTTTGAGTACAATTGAAATGTATACTACTTTTATGTCAAAGCATTCTAATCACTGTGAAATCAACTTTTTTGTCTTTATGTGCACAGGTATGAAACAACTTTCAGACATCTCAGAATCATGTGGGAAGTTAACCTAGAGTGTTTTCATTAGGATTGCAGTAAGTGCTTTGGTGTAAAATTGAAATGTATACTATTTGTATTGTCTAAGCATTGCATGCACTGAGATAACAACTTTTTTGTGTTGATGTGTACAGCCATGAAACAACTTTCAAACTAGTAATAATCATGTGGAACGTTAACCTAAAGTGTTTCCATTAGGTTTGCAGTAAGTGCTTTGGTGTAAAATTGAAATGTATACTACTTTTATGTCAAAGCATTCTATTCACTGTAAAATCAACTTGTTTGTCTTTATGTGCACAGGTATGAAACAACTTTCAGACATCTCAGAATCATGTGGGAAGTTAACCTAAGGTGTTTCCATTAGGTTTGCAGTAAGTGCTTTGGAGTAAAATTGAAATGTATACTATTTGTATTGTCTAAGCATTGCATGCACTGAGATAACAACTTTTTTCTGTTGATGTGTACAGCCATGAAACAACTTTCAAACTACTCATAATCATGTGGAAAGTTAACCTAAGGTGTTTCCATTAGGTTTGCAGTAAGTGCTTTGGTGTAAAATTGAAATGTATACTATTTGTATTGTCTAAGCATTGCATGCACTGAGATAACAACTTTTTTGTGTTGATGTGCACAGGTATGAAACAACTTTCAGACATCTCAGAATCATGTGGGAAGTTAATCTGAGTTGTTTCCTTTAGGTTCCAGTAAGTGCTTTGGTGTAAAATTGAGATGTATACTATCTTAATGTCAGAGCAGAGTAGCACTGAGAAGTAACTTTTTTGTCTTGATGAAGTGAGGCATGAAACAACTTTAAACCTACTCATACTCATGTGGGAAGTTAACCAAAGATGTTTCCATTAGGTTTGCAGTCAGGACTTTTGAGTACAATTGAAATGGAAACTACATTTATGTCAAAGCATTCTATTCACTGTGAAATCAACTTTTTTGTCTTTATGTGCACAGGTATGAAACAACTTTCAGACATCTCAGAATCATGTGGGAAGTTAACCTAAAGTGTTTCCATTAGGATTGCAGTAAGTGCTTTGGTGTAAAATTGAAATGTATACTATTTGTCTTGTCTAAGGATTGCATGCACTGAGATAACAACTTTTTTGTGTGATGTGTACAGCCATGAAACAACTTTCAAACTACTCATAATCATGTGGAAAGTTAACCTAAGGTGTTTCCATTAGGTTTGCAGTAAGTATTTTGTTGTAAAATTGAAATGTATACTACTTTTATGTCAAAGCATTCTATTCACTGTAAAATCAACTTTTTTGTCTTTATGTGCACAGGTATGAAACAACTTTCAGACATCTCAGAATCATGTGGGAAGTTAATCTGAGTTGTTTCCTTTAGGTTTGCAGTAAGTACTTTGGTGTAAAATTGAAATGTATACTATTTGTATTGTCTAACCATTGCATGCACTGAGATAACAACTTTTTTGTGTTGATGTGTACAGCCATGAAACAACTTTCAAACTACTCATAATCATGTGGGAAGTTAACCTAAGGTGTTTCCAATAGTTAGCAGTAAGTACTTTGGTGTAAAATTGAGATGTATACTACCTTAATGTCAGAGCATAGTAGTACTGAGAAAGTAACTTTTTTGTCTTGATGAACTGAGGCATGAAACAACTTTAAACCTAGTCATACTCATCTGGGAAGTTAACCAAATGTGTTTGCATTAGGTTTGCACTCAGGACGTTTGAGTACAATTGAAATGTATACTACTTTTATGTCAAAGCATTCTAATCACTGTGAAATCAACTTTTTTGTCTTTATGTGCACAGGTATGAAACAACTTTCAGACATCTCAGAATCATGTGGGAAGTTAATCTGAGTTTTTTCCATTAGGTTTGCAGTAAGTACTTTGGTGTAAAATTGAAATGTATACTATTTGTATTGTCTAAGCATTGCATGCACTGAGATAACAACTTTTTTGTGTTGATGTGTACAGCCATGAAACAACTTTCAAACTACTAATAATCATGTGGAACGTTAACCTAAAGTGTTTCCATTAGGATTGCAGTAAGTGCTTTGGTGTAAAATTGAAATGTATACTACTTTTATGTCAAAGCATTCTATTCACTGTAAAATCAACTTGTTTGTCTTTATGTGCACAGGTATGAAACAACTTTCAGACATCTCAGAATCATGTGGGAAGTTAACCTAAGGTGTTTCCATTAGGTTTGCAGTAAGTGCTTTGGTGTAAAATTGAAATGTATACTATTTGTATTGTCTAAGCATTGCATACACTGAGATAACAACTTTTTTGTGTTGATGTGTACAGCCATGAAACAACTTTCAAACTACTCATAATCATGTGGAAAGTTAACCAAAGGTGTTTCCATTAGGTTTGCAGTAAGTGCTTTGGTGTAAAATTGAAATGTATACTATATGTTTTGTAAAAGCATTGCATGCACTGAAAAAACAACTTTTTTGTCTTGATGTCCACAGGTATGAAACAACTTTCAGACATCTCAAAATCATGTGGGAAGTTAATCTGAGTTGTTTCCTTTAGGTTTGCAGTAAGTACTTTGGTGTAAAATTGAAATGTATACTATTTGTATTGTCTAACCATTGCATGCACTGAGATAACAACTTTTTTGTGTTGATGTGTAAAGCCATGAAACAACTTTCAAACTACTCATAATCATGTGGGAAGTTAACCTAAGGTGTTTCCATTAGTTTGCAGTAAGTACTTTGGTGTAAAATTCAAATGTGTACTACCTTAATGTCAGAGCATAGTAGTACTGAGAAAGTAACTTTTTTGTCTTGATGAACTGAGGCATGAAACAACTTTAAACCTAGTCATACTCATCTGGGAAGTTAACCAAATGTGTTTGCATTAGGTTTGCATGCAGGACGTTTGAGTACAATTGAAATGTATACTACTTTTATGTCAAAGCATTCTAATCACTGTGAAATCAACTTTTTTGTCTTTATGTGCACAGGTATGAAACAACTTTCAGACATCTCAGAATCATGTGGGAAGTTAACCTAGAGTGTTTTCATTAGGATTGCAGTAAGTGCTTTGGTGTAAAATTGAAATGTATACTATTTGTATTGTCTAAGCATTGCATGCACTGAGATAACAACTTTTTTGTGTTGATGTGTACAGCCATGAAACAACTTTCAAACTAGTAATAATCATGTGGAACGTTAACCTAAAGTGTTTCCATTAGGTTTGCAGTAAGTGCTTTGGTGTAAAATTGAAATGTATACTACTTTTATGTCAAAGCATTCTATTCACTGTAAAATCAACTTGTTTGTCTTTATGTGCACAGGTATGAAACAACTTTCAGACATCTCAGAATCATGTGGGAAGTTAACCTAAGGTGTTTCCATTAGGTTTGCAGTAAGTGCTTTGGAGTAAAATTGAAATGTATACTATTTGTATTGTCTAAGCATTGCATGCACTGAGATAACAACTTTTTTCTGTTGATGTGTACAGCCATGAAACAACTTTCAAACTACTCATAATCATGTGGAAAGTTAACCTAAGGTGTTTCCATTAGGTTTGCAGTAAGTGCTTTGGTGTAAAATTGAAATGTATACTATTTGTATTGTCTAAGCATTGCATGCACTGAGATAACAACTTTTTTGTGTTGATGTGCACAGGTATGAAACAACTTTCAGACATCTCAGAATCATGTGGGAAGTTAATCTGAGTTGTTTCCATTAGGTTTCCAGTAAGTGCTTTGGTGTAAAATTGAGATGTATACTATCTTAATGTCAGAGCAGAGTAGCACTGAGAAGTAACTTTTTTGTCTTGATGAAGTGAGGCATGAAACAACTTTAAACCTACTCATACTCATGTGGGAAGTTAACCAAAGGTGTTTCCATTAGATTTGCAGTCAGGACTTTTGAGTACAATTGAAATGGAAACTACATTTATGTCAAAGCATTCTATTCACTGTGAAATCAACTTTTTTGTCTTTATGTGCACAGGTATGAAACAACTTTCAGACATCTCAGAATCATGTGGGAAGTTAACCTAAAGTGTTTCCATTAGGATTGCAGTAAGTGCTTTGGTGTAAAATTGAAATGTATACTATTTGTCTTGTCTAAGGATTGCATGCACTGAGATAACAACTTTTTTGTGTTGATGTCTACAGCCATGAAACA
>NW_027275410.1:0-59607 GCF_030028105.1 Mobula birostris
CACAGAGTCATAGAGTACTACAGCACAGAGTCATAGAATCATAGAGTACTACAGCACAGAGTCATAGAGTCATAGAGCACGACAGCACAGACTCATAGAGACATAGAGCACTACAGCACAGTCATCGAGTCATAGAGCACTACAGCACAAAGTCACAGAGCACTACAGCACAGTGTCATAGAGTCATAGAGCACTACGGCACAGAGTCATAGAATCATGGAGCACTACAGCACAGAGTCATAGAGCCAAAGAGCACTACCGCACCGAGTGATAGAGTGATAGAGCATTACAGCACAGAGTCATAGAGTCATAGAGCACTACAGCACAGAGTCATAGAGTCATAGAGCACTACAGCACAGAGTCATAGAGCACTACAGCACAGTCACAGAGCACTACAGCACATAGAGTACTATAGCACAGCGTCATAGAGCGATAAGGCAGTACAGCGCAGAGTCATAGAGCACTAAAGCACAGTCAGAGAGCACTGCAGCACAGTCATAGAGCACTACAGCACAGAGTCATAGAGCACTACAACACAGAGTCATAGAGTCATACAGCACTACAGCACAGACTCACAGAGCACTACAGCACAGGGTCATAGAGTCATAGAGCACCACAGCACAGAGTCAGAGAGCACTACAGCACAGAGTCATAGAGTCACAGAGCACTACAGCACAGAGTCTTAGAGCACTACAGCACAGAGTCATAGAGTCATAGAGCACTACAGCACAGAGTCGTAGAATCATAGAGCACTACAGCACAGTCATAGCATCATAGAACACTACAGCACAAAGTCATAGAATCATGGAGCACTACAGCACAGAGTGATAGAGCCAAAGAGCACTACAGCACCGAGTGATAGAGTCATAGAGCACTACAGCACAGTCATAGAGTCACAGAGCACTACAGCACAGAGTCAAAGAGACATAGAGCACTACAGCACAGAGTCATAGAGTCAAAGACCACTAAAGCACAGAGTCATAGAGCACTACAGCAGAGAGTCATAGAGTCATAAAGCACTACAGCACAGAGTCATAGAGCACTACAGCACAGAGTCACAGAGTCACAGAGTCAGAGAGCACTACAGCACAGAGTCATAGTCTCACAGAGCACTGGAGCACAGAGTCATAGAGTGATAGAGCATTACAGCACAGCGTCATAGAGCACTACAGCACAGAGTGATAGAGTCATAGAGCACAACAGCACAGTCATAGAGCACTAAGGCACAGATTCGTAGAGTCATAGAGCACTACAGCACAGAGTCATAGAGCACTACAGCATAGAGTCATAGAGCACTACAGCAGAGAGTGATAGAATCATAGAGCACAACAGCACAGAGTCATAGAGTCATAGAGCACTACAGCACAGTCTTGGATTCATAGAGCACTACAGCATAGAGTCATAGAGTCATAGAGCACTACAGCATAGTCATAGAGCACTACAGCAGAGAGTTATAGAATCATAGAGCGCTAGAGCACAGAGTCATAGAGTACTACAGCATAGAGTCATAGAGCACTACAGCAGAGAGTCATAGAAGCATAGAGCACAACAGTACAGAGTCATAGAGCTCTACAGCACAGATTCATAGAGCCATAGAGCACTACAGCACAGAGTCATAGAGCAATACAGCACAGAGTCATAGATTCATAGAGAGCTACAGCACTGAGTTATAGAGCACTACAGCACAGAGTCATAGAATCATAGAGCACTACAGCACAGAGTCATAGAGCCATAGAGCATTACAGCACAGAGTCATAGAGCCATAGAGCACTACAGCACAGAGTCATAGAGCACTACAGCAGAGAGTTATAGAATCATAGAGCGCTAGAGCACAGAGTCATAGAGCACTACAGCATAGAGTCATAGAGCACTACAGCAGAGAGTCATAGAAGCATAGAGCACAACAGTACAGAGTCATAGAGCACTACAGCACAGATTCATAGAGCCATAGAGCACTACAGCACAGAGTCATAGAGCAATACAGCACAGAGGGATAGATTCATAGAGCACTACAGCACAGAGTCATAGAGCACTAAAGCACAGAGGCATAGAATGATAGAGCACTACAGCACAGAGTCATAGAATCATAGAGTACTATAGCACGGAGTCATAGAGTCATAGAGCACTGCAGCACAGAGTGATAGAGCAGTACAGCACAGAGTCATAGTCATAGAGCACTACAGCACAGAGTCATAGAGCACTACAGCACAGAGTCATAGAATTATAGAGTACTATAGCACAGAGTCATAGAGTCATAGAGCACTGCAGCACAGAGTGATAGAGCACTACAGCACAGAGTTGTAGAATCATAGAGCAGTACAGCACAGAGTCATAGAGCACTACAGCACAGTGTTGGAGTCATAGAGCACTGCAGCACAGAGTCATAGAATCATAGAGTACTATAGCACAGAGTCATAGAGTACTACAGCACAGAGTCATAGAATCATAGAGTACTACAGCACAGAGTCATAGCGTCAGAGAGCACGACAGCACAGACTCATAGAGACATAGAGCACTACAGCACAGTCATCGAGTCATAGAGCACTACAGCACAAAGTCACAGAGCACTACAGCACAGTGTCATAGAGTCATAGAGCACTGCAGCACAGAGTGATAGAGCACTACAGCACAGAGTCGTAGAATCATAGAGCAGTACAGCACAGAGTCATAGAGCACTACAGCACAGTGTTGGAGTCATAGAGCACTGCAGCACAGAGTCATAGAATCATAGAGTACTATAGCACAGAGTCATAGAGTACTACAGCACAGAGTCATAGAATCATAGAGTACTACAGCACAGAGTCATAGAGTCATAGAGCACGACAGCACAGACTCATAGAGACATAGAGCACTACAGCACAGTCATCGAGTCATAGAGCACTACAGCACAAAGTCACAGAGCACTACAGCACAGTGTCATAGAGTCATAGAGCACTACGGCACAGAGTCATAGAATCATGGAGCACTACAGCACAGAGTCATAGAGCCAAAGAGCACTACCGCACCGAGTGATAGAGTGATAGAGCATTACAGCACAGAGTCATAGAGTCATAGAGCACTACAGCACAGAGTCATAGAGTCATAGAGCACTACAGCACAGTGTCATAGAGCACTACAGCACAGTCACAGAGCACTACAGCACATAGAGTACTATAGCACAGCGTCATAGAGCGATAAGGCAGTACAGCGCAGAGTCATAGAGCACTAAAGCACAGTCAGAGAGCACTACAGCACAGTCATAGAGCACTACAGCACAGAGTCATAGAGCACTACAACACAGAGTCATAGAGTCATACAGCACTACAGCACAGACTCACAGAGCACTACAGCACAGGGTCATAGAGTCATAGAGCACCACAGCACAGAGTCAGAGAGCACTACAGCACAGAGTCATAGAGTCACAGAGCACTACAGCACAGAGTCTTAGAGCACTACAGCACAGAGTCATAGAGTCATAGAGCACTACAGCACAGAGTCGTAGAATCATAGAGCACTACAGCACAGTCATAGCATCATAGAACACTACAGCACAAAGTCATAGAATCATGGAGCACTACAGCACAGAGTGATAGAGCCAAAGAGCACTACAGCACCGAGTGATAGAGTCATAGAGCACTACAGCACAGTCATAGAGTCACAGAGCACTACAGCACAGAGTCAAAGAGACATAGAGCACTACAGCACAGAGTCATAGAGTCAAAGACCACTAAAGCACAGAGTCATAGAGCACTACAGCAGAGAGTCATAGAGTCATAAAGCACTACAGCACAGAGTCATAGAGCACTACAGCACAGAGTCACAGAGTCACAGAGTCAGAGAGCACTACAGCACAGAGTCATAGTCTCACAGAGCACTGGAGCACAGAGTCATAGAGTGATAGAGCATTACAGCACAGTCATAGAGCACTAAGGCACAGATTCGTAGAGTCATAGAGCACTACAGCACAGAGTCATAGAGCACTACAGCATAGAGTCATAGAGCACTACAGCAGAGAGTGATAGAATCATAGAGCACAACAGCACAGAGTCATAGAGTCATAGAGCACTACAGCACAGTCTTGGATTCATAGAGCACTACAGCATAGAGTCATAGAGCACTACAGCATAGTCATAGAGCACTACAGCACAGTCTTGGATTCATAGAGCACTACAGCATAGAGTCATAGAGACATAGAGCACTACAGCACAGTGTCATAGAGTGATAGAGCACTACAGCACAGATTCATAGAGTCATAGAGCACTACAGCACAGAGTCACAGAACACTACAGCACAGAGTGATAGGTTCATAGAGCACTACAGTACAGAGTCAGAGAGCACTACAGCACAGAGTCATAGAGTCATAGAGCAGTACAACAGAGAGTCATAGAGACATAGAGCACTACAGCACAGAGTCACAGAGACATAGAGCACTACAGCACAGAGTCGTAGAATCATAGAGCACTACAGCACAGAGTCAAAGAGACATGGAGCACTACAGCACAGAGTCACAGAGTCAAAGAGCACGAAAGCACAGAGTCATAGAGCAGTACAGCACAGAGTCATAGAGCACTACAGCACGGAGTCATAGAGTTATAGAGCACTACAGCACAGAGTGATAGAGTGATAGAGCACTATAGAACAGTCATAGCATCATAGAGCACTACAGCACAGAGTCATAGAGTCATAGAGCACTATCGCACAGAGTCATAGAGCACTACGGTAGAGAGTCATAGAATCAGGGAGCACTACAGCACAGAGTCATAGAGCCAAAGAGCACTACAGCACCGAGTGATAGAGTCATAGAGCATTACAGCACAGAGTCATAGAGTCATAGAGAACTACAGCACAGAGTCACAGAACACTACAGCACAGAGTCATAGAGCACTACAGCACAGAGTCATAGAATCATAGAGCACTACAGCACAGAGTCAAAGAGACACAGAGCACTACAGCACGGAGTCACAGAGTCAAAGAGCACTGCTGTACAGAGTTATAGGGTCATAGAGCACTACAGTATAGAGTCAGAGAGAACTACAGCACAGAGTCATACAGTCATAGAGCACTACATCACAGTCATAGAGCAATACAGCACAGAGTCATAGAGCACTACAGCACAGTCATAGAGCACTACAGCACAGAGTCATAGAATCATAGAGTACTATAGCACAGAGTCATAGAGTCATAGAGCACTACAGCACAGAGTAATAGAATCATAGAGTACAATAGCACAGAGTCACAGAGTCATAGAGCACTACAGCACAGTCTTTGAGTCATAGAGCACTACAGCAGAGAGTCATAGAGTCATAAAGCACTACAGCACAGAGTCATAGAGCACTACAGCACAGAGTCACAGAGTCACAGAGTCAGAGAGCACTACAGCACAGAGTCATAGTCTCACAGAGCACTGGAGCACAGAGTCATAGAGTGATAGAGCATTACAGCACAGCGTCATAGAGCACAACAGCACAGAGTCATAGAGTCACAGAGCACTACAGCACAGAGTCTTAGAGCACTACAGCACAGAGTCATAGAGTCATAGAGCACTACAGCACAGAGTCGTAGAATCATAGAGCACTACAGCACAGTCATAGAGCACTACAGCACAGAGTCAAAGAGACATAGAGCACTACAGCACAGAGTCATAGAGTCAAAGACCACTAAAGCACAGAGTCATAGAGCACTACAGCAGAGAGTCATAGAGTCATAAAGCACTACAGCACAGAGTCATAGAGCACTACAGCACAGAGTCACAGAGTCACAGAGTCAGAGAGCACTACAGCACAGAGTCATAGTCTCACAGAGCACTGGAGCACAGAGTCATAGAGTGATAGAGCATTACAGCACAGCGTCATAGAGCACTACAGCACAGAGTGATAGAGTCATAGAGCACTAAGGCACAGATTCGTAGAGTCATAGAGCACTACAGCACAGAGTCATAGAGCACTACAGCATAGAGTCATAGAGCACTACAGCAGAGAGTGATAGAATCATAGAGCACAACAGCACAGAGTCATAGAGTCATAGAGCACTACAGCACAGTCTTGGATTCATAGAGCACTACAGCATAGAGTCATAGAGTCATAGAGCACTACAGCATAGTCATAGAGCACTACAGTACAGAGTCATAGAGACATAGAGCACTACAGCACAGAGTCATAGAGCACTACAGCAGAGAGTTATAGAATCATAGAGCGCTAGAGCACAGAGTCATAGAGTACTACAGCATAGAGTCATAGAGCACTACAGCAGAGAGTCATAGAAGCATAGAGCACAACAGTACAGAGTCATAGAGCACTACAGCACAGATTCATAGAGCCATAGAGCACTACAGCACAGAGTCATAGAGCAATACAGCACAGAGGGATAGATTCATAGAGCACTACAGCACAGAGTCATAGAGCACTACAGCACAGAGTCATAGTCATAGAGCACTACAGCACAGAGTCATAGAGCACTACAGCACAGAGTCATAGAATTATAGAGTACTATAGCACAGAGTCATAGAGTCATAGAGCACTGCAGCACAGAGTGATAGAGCACTACAGCACAGAGTCGTAGAATCATAGAGCAGTACAGCACAGAGTCATAGAGCACTACAGCACAGTCTTGGAGTCATAGAGCACTGCAGCACAGAGTCATAGAATCATAGAGCACTACAGAACAGAGTCATAGAATCATAGAGTACTATAGCACAGAGTCATAGAGTACTACAGCACAGAGTCATAGAATCATAGAGTACTACAGCACAGAGTCATAGAGTCATAGAGCACGACAGCACAGACTCATAGAGACATAGAGCACTACAGCACAGTCATCGAGTCATAGAGCACTACAGCACAAAGTCACAGAGCACTACAGCACAGTGTCATAGAGTCATAGAGCACTACGGCACAGAGTCATAGAATCATGGAGCACTACAGCACAGAGTCATAGAGCCAAAGAGCACTACCGCACCGAGTGATAGAGTGATAGAGCATTACAGCACAGAGTCATAGAGTCATAGAGCACTACAGCACAGAGTCATAGAGTCATAGAGCACTACAGCACAGAGTCATAGAGCACTACAGCACAGTCACAGAGCACTACAGCACATAGAGTACTATAGCACAGCGTCATAGAGCGATAAGGTAGTACAGCGCAGAGTCATAGAGCACTAAAGCACAGTCAGAGAGCACTGCAGCACAGTCATAGAGCACTACAGCACAGAGTCATAGAGCACTACAACACAGAGTCATAGAGTCATACAGCACTACAGCACAGACTCACAGAGCACTACAGCACAGGGTCATAGAGTCATAGAGCACCACAGCACAGAGTCAGAGAGCACTACAGCACAGAGTCATAGAGTCACAGAGCACTACAGCACAGAGTCTTAGAGCACTACAGCACAGAGTCATAGAGTCATAGAGCACTACAGCACAGAGTCGTAGAATCATAGAGCACTACAGCACAGTCATAGCATCATAGAACACTACAGCACAAAGTCATAGAATCATGGAGCACTACAGCACAGAGTGATAGAGCCAAAGAGCACTACAGCACCGAGTGATAGAGTCATAGAGCACTACAGCACAGTCATAGAGTCACAGAGCACTACAGCACAGAGTCAAAGAGACATAGAGCACTACAGCACAGAGTCATAGAGTCAAAGACCACTAAAGCACAGAGTCATAGAGCACTACAGCAGAGAGTCATAGAGTCATAAAGCACTACAGCACAGAGTCATAGAGCACTACAGCACAGAGTCACAGAGTCACAGAGTCAGAGAGCACTACAGCACAGAGTCATAGTCTCACAGAGCACTGGAGCACAGAGTCATAGAGTGATAGCGCATTACAGCACAGCGTCATAGAGCACTACAGCACAGAGTGATAGAGTCATAGAGCACAACAGCACAGTCATAGAGCACTAAGGCACAGATTCGTAGAGTCATAGAGCACTACAGCACAGAGTCATAGAGCACTACAGCATAGAGTCATAGAGCACTACAGCAGAGAGTGATAGAATCATAGAGCACAACAGCACAGAGTCATAGAGTCATAGAGCACTACAGCACAGTCTTGGATTCATAGAGCACTACAGCATAGAGTCATAGAGTCATAGAGCACTACAGCATAGTCATAGAGCACTACAGCAGAGAGTTATAGAATCATAGAGCGCTAGAGCACAGAGTCATAGAGTACTACAGCATAGAGTCATAGAGCACTACAGCAGAGAGTCATAGAAGCATAGAGCACAACAGTACAGAGTCATAGAGCTCTACAGCACAGATTCATAGAGCCATAGAGCACTACAGCACAGAGTCATAGAGCAATACAGCACAGAGTCATAGAATTATAGAGTACTATAGCACAGAGTCATAGAGTCATAGAGCACTGCAGCACAGAGTGATAGAGCACTACAGCACAGAGTCGTAGAATCATAGAGCAGTACAGCACAGAGTCATAGAGCACTACAGCACAGTCTTGGAGTCATAGAGCACTGCAGCACAGAGTCATAGAATCATAGAGCACTACAGAACAGAGTCATAGAATCATAGAGTACTATAGCACAGAGTCATAGAGTACTACAGCACAGAGTCATAGAATCATAGAGTACTACAGCACAGAGTCATAGAGTCATAGAGCACGACAGCACAGACTCATAGAGACATAGAGCACTACAGCACAGTCATCGAGTCATAGAGCACTACAGCACAAAGTCACAGAGCACTACAGCACAGTGTCATAGAGTCATAGAGCACTACGGCACAGAGTCATAGAATCATGGAGCACTACAGCACAGAGTCATAGAGCCAAAGAGCACTACCGCACCGAGTGATAGAGTGATAGAGCATTACAGCACAGAGTCATAGAGTCATAGAGCACTACAGCACAGAGTCATAGAGTCATAGAGCACTACAGCACAGAGTCATAGAGCACTACAGCACAGTCACAGAGCACTACAGCACATAGAGTACTATAGCACAGCGTCATAGAGCGATAAGGCAGTACAGCGCAGAGTCATAGAGCACTAAAGCACAGTCAGAGAGCACTGCAGCACAGTCATAGAGCACTACAGCACAGAGTCATAGAGCACTACAACACAGAGTCATAGAGTCATACAGCACTACAGCACAGACTCACAGAGCACTACAGCACAGGGTCATAGAGTCATAGAGCACCACAGCACAGAGTCAGAGAGCACTACAGCACAGAGTCATAGAGTCACAGAGCACTACAGCACAGAGTCTTAGAGCACTACAGCACAGAGTCATAGAGTCATAGAGCACTACAGCACAGAGTCGTAGAATCATAGAGCACTACAGCACAGTCATAGCATCATAGAACACTACAGCACAAAGTCATAGAATCATGGAGCACTACAGCACAGAGTGATAGAGCCAAAGAGCACTACAGCACCGAGTGATAGAGTCATAGAGCACTACAGCACAGTCATAGAGTCACAGAGCACTACAGCACAGAGTCAAAGAGACATAGAGCACTACAGCACAGAGTCATAGAGTCAAAGACCACTAAAGCACAGAGTCATAGAGCACTACAGCAGAGAGTCATAGAGTCATAAAGCACTACAGCACAGAGTCATAGAGCACTACAGCACAGAGTCACAGAGTCACAGAGTCAGAGAGCACTACAGCACAGAGTCATAGTCTCACAGAGCACTGGAGCACAGAGTCATAGAGTGATAGAGCATTACAGCACAGCGTCATAGAGCACTACAGCACAGAGTGATAGAGTCATAGAGCACAACAGCACAGTCATAGAGCACTAAGGCACAGATTCGTAGAGTCATAGAGCACTACAGCACAGAGTCATAGAGCACTACAGCATAGAGTCATAGAGCACTACAGCAGAGAGTGATAGAATCATAGAGCACAACAGCACAGAGTCATAGAGTCATAGAGCACTACAGCACAGTCTTGGATTCATAGAGCACTACAGCATAGAGTCATAGAGTCATAGAGCACTACAGCATAGTCATAGAGCACTACAGCAGAGAGTTATAGAATCATAGAGCGCTAGAGCACAGAGTCATAGAGTACTACAGCATAGAGTCATAGAGCACTACAGCAGAGAGTCATAGAAGCATAGAGCACAACAGTACAGAGTCATAGAGCTCTACAGCACAGATTCATAGAGCCATAGAGCACTACAGCACAGAGTCATAGAGCAATACAGCACAGAGTCATAGATTCATAGAGAGCTACAGCACTGAGTTATAGAGCACTACAGCACAGAGTCATAGAATCATAGAGCACTACAGCACAGAGTCATAGAGCCATAGAGCATTACAGCACAGAGTCATAGAGCCATAGAGCACTACAGCACAGAGTCATAGAGCACTACAGCAGAGAGTTATAGAATCATAGAGCGCTAGAGCACAGAGTCATAGAGCACTACAGCATAGAGTCATAGAGCACTACAGCAGAGAGTCATAGAAGCATAGAGCACAACAGTACAGAGTCATAGAGCACTACAGCACAGATTCATAGAGCCATAGAGCACTACAGCACAGAGTCATAGAGCAATACAGCACAGAGGGATAGATTCATAGAGCACTACAGCACAGAGTCATAGAGCACTAAAGCACAGAGGCATAGAATGATAGAGCACTACAGCACAGAGTCATAGAATCATAGAGTACTATAGCACGGAGTCATAGAGTCATAGAGCACTGCAGCACAGAGTGATAGAGCAGTACAGCACAGAGTCATAGTCATAGAGCACTACAGCACAGAGTCATAGAGCACTACAGCACAGAGTCATAGAATTATAGAGTACTATAGCACAGAGTCATAGAGTCATAGAGCACTGCAGCACAGAGTGATAGAGCACTACAGCACAGAGTTGTAGAATCATAGAGCAGTACAGCACAGAGTCATAGAGCACTACAGCACAGTGTTGGAGTCATAGAGCACTGCAGCACAGAGTCATAGAATCATAGAGTACTATAGCACAGAGTCATAGAGTACTACAGCACAGAGTCATAGAATCATAGAGTACTACAGCACAGAGTCATAGCGTCAGAGAGCACGACAGCACAGACTCATAGAGACATAGAGCACTACAGCACAGTCATCGAGTCATAGAGCACTACAGCACAAAGTCACAGAGCACTACAGCACAGTGTCATAGAGTCATAGAGCACTGCAGCACAGAGTGATAGAGCACTACAGCACAGAGTCGTAGAATCATAGAGCAGTACAGCACAGAGTCATAGAGCACTACAGCACAGTGTTGGAGTCATAGAGCACTGCAGCACAGAGTCATAGAATCATAGAGTACTATAGCACAGAGTCATAGAGTACTACAGCACAGAGTCATAGAATCATAGAGTACTACAGCACAGAGTCATAGAGTCATAGAGCACGACAGCACAGACTCATAGAGACATAGAGCACTACAGCACAGTCATCGAGTCATAGAGCACTACAGCACAAAGTCACCGAGCACTACAGCACAGTGTCATAGAGTCATAGAGCACTACGGCACAGAGTCATAGAATCATGGAGCACTACAGCACAGAGTCATAGAGCCAAAGAGCACTACCGCACCGAGTGATAGAGTGATAGAGCATTACAGCACAGAGTCATAGAGTCATAGAGCACTACAGCACAGAGTCATAGAGTCATAGAGCACTACAGCACAGTGTCATAGAGCACTACAGCACAGTCACAGAGCACTACAGCACATAGAGTACTATAGCACAGCGTCATAGAGCGATAAGGCAGTACAGCGCAGAGTCATAGAGCACTAAAGCACAGTCAGAGAGCACTACAGCACAGTCATAGAGCACTACAGCACAGAGTCATAGAGCACTACAACACAGAGTCATAGAGTCATACAGCACTACAGCACAGACTCACAGAGCACTACAGCACAGGGTCATAGAGTCATAGAGCACCACAGCACAGAGTCAGAGAGCACTACAGCACAGAGTCATAGAGTCACAGAGCACTACAGCACAGAGTCTTAGAGCACTACAGCACAGAGTCATAGAGTCATAGAGCACTACAGCACAGAGTCGTAGAATCATAGAGCACTACAGCACAGTCATAGCATCATAGAACACTACAGCACAAAGTCATAGAATCATGGAGCACTACAGCACAGAGTGATAGAGCCAAAGAGCACTACAGCACCGAGTGATAGAGTCATAGAGCACTACAGCACAGTCATAGAGTCACAGAGCACTACAGCACAGAGTCAAAGAGACATAGAGCACTACAGCACAGAGTCATAGAGTCAAAGACCACTAAAGCACAGAGTCATAGAGCACTACAGCAGAGAGTCATAGAGTCATAAAGCACTACAGCACAGAGTCATAGAGCACTACAGCACAGAGTCACAGAGTCACAGAGTCAGAGAGCACTACAGCACAGAGTCATAGTCTCACAGAGCACTGGAGCACAGAGTCATAGAGTGATAGAGCATTACAGCACAGTCATAGAGCACTAAGGCACAGATTCGTAGAGTCATAGAGCACTACAGCACAGAGTCATAGAGCACTACAGCATAGAGTCATAGAGCACTACAGCAGAGAGTGATAGAATCATAGAGCACAACAGCACAGAGTCATAGAGTCATAGAGCACTACAGCACAGTCTTGGATTCATAGAGCACTACAGCATAGAGTCATAGAGCACTACAGCATAGTCATAGAGCACTACAGCACAGTCTTGGATTCATAGAGCACTACAGCATAGAGTCATAGAGACATAGAGCACTACAGCACAGTGTCATAGAGTGATAGAGCACTACAGCACAGATTCATAGAGTCATAGAGCACTACAGCACAGAGTCACAGAACACTACAGCACAGAGTGATAGGTTCATAGAGCACTACAGTACAGAGTCAGAGAGCACTACAGCACAGAGTCATAGAGTCATAGAGCAGTACAACAGAGAGTCATAGAGACATAGAGCACTACAGCACAGAGTCACAGAGACATAGAGCACTACAGCACAGAGTCGTAGAATCATAGAGCACTACAGCACAGAGTCAAAGAGACATGGAGCACTACAGCACAGAGTCACAGAGTCAAAGAGCACGAAAGCACAGAGTCATAGAGCAGTACAGCACAGAGTCATAGAGCACTACAGCACGGAGTCATAGAGTTATAGAGCACTACAGCACAGAGTGATAGAGTGATAGAGCACTATAGAACAGTCATAGCATCATAGAGCACTACAGCACAGAGTCATAGAGTCATAGAGCACTATCGCACAGAGTCATAGAGCACTACGGTAGAGAGTCATAGAATCAGGGAGCACTACAGCACAGAGTCATAGAGCCAAAGAGCACTACAGCACCGAGTGATAGAGTCATAGAGCATTACAGCACAGAGTCATAGAGTCATAGAGAACTACAGCACAGAGTCACAGAACACTACAGCACAGAGTCATAGAGCACTACAGCACAGAGTCATAGAATCATAGAGCACTACAGCACAGAGTCAAAGAGACACAGAGCACTACAGCACGGAGTCACAGAGTCAAAGAGCACTGCTGTACAGAGTTATAGGGTCATAGAGCACTACAGTATAGAGTCAGAGAGAACTACAGCACAGAGTCATACAGTCATAGAGCACTACATCACAGTCATAGAGCAATACAGCACAGAGTCATAGAGCACTACAGCACAGTCATAGAGCACTACAGCACAGAGTCATAGAATCATAGAGTACTATAGCACAGAGTCATAGAGTCATAGAGCACTACAGCACAGAGTAATAGAATCATAGAGTACAATAGCACAGAGTCACAGAGTCATAGAGCACTACAGCACAGTCTTTGAGTCATAGAGCACTACAGCAGAGAGTCATAGAGTCATAAAGCACTACAGCACAGAGTCATAGAGCACTACAGCACAGAGTCACAGAGTCACAGAGTCAGAGAGCACTACAGCACAGAGTCATAGTCTCACAGAGCACTGGAGCACAGAGTCATAGAGTGATAGAGCATTACAGCACAGCGTCATAGAGCACAACAGCACAGAGTCATAGAGTCACAGAGCACTACAGCACAGAGTCTTAGAGCACTACAGCACAGAGTCATAGAGTCATAGAGCACTACAGCACAGAGTCGTAGAATCATAGAGCACTACAGCACAGTCATAGAGCACTACAGCACAGAGTCAAAGAGACATAGAGCACTACAGCACAGAGTCATAGAGTCAAAGACCACTAAAGCACAGAGTCATAGAGCACTACAGCAGAGAGTCATAGAGTCATAAAGCACTACAGCACAGAGTCATAGAGCACTACAGCACAGAGTCACAGAGTCACAGAGTCAGAGAGCACTACAGCACAGAGTCATAGTCTCACAGAGCACTGGAGCACAGAGTCATAGAGTGATAGAGCATTACAGCACAGCGTCATAGAGCACTACAGCACAGAGTGATAGAGTCATAGAGCACTAAGGCACAGATTCGTAGAGTCATAGAGCACTACAGCACAGAGTCATAGAGCACTACAGCATAGAGTCATAGAGCACTACAGCAGAGAGTGATAGAATCATAGAGCACAACAGCACAGAGTCATAGAGTCATAGAGCACTACAGCACAGTCTTGGATTCATAGAGCACTACAGCATAGAGTCATAGAGTCATAGAGCACTACAGCATAGTCATAGAGCACTACAGTACAGAGTCATAGAGACATAGAGCACTACAGCACAGAGTCATAGAGCACTACAGCAGAGAGTTATAGAATCATAGAGCGCTAGAGCACAGAGTCATAGAGTACTACAGCATAGAGTCATAGAGCACTACAGCAGAGAGTCATAGAAGCATAGAGCACAACAGTACAGAGTCATAGAGCACTACAGCACAGATTCATAGAGCCATAGAGCACTACAGCACAGAGTCATAGAGCAATACAGCACAGAGGGATAGATTCATAGAGCACTACAGCACAGAGTCATAGAGCACTACAGCACAGAGTCATAGTCATAGAGCACTACAGCACAGAGTCATAGAGCACTACAGCACAGAGTCATAGAATTATAGAGTACTATAGCACAGAGTCATAGAGTCATAGAGCACTGCAGCACAGAGTGATAGAGCACTACAGCACAGAGTCGTAGAATCATAGAGCAGTACAGCACAGAGTCATAGAGCACTACAGCACAGTCTTGGAGTCATAGAGCACTGCAGCACAGAGTCATAGAATCATAGAGCACTACAGAACAGAGTCATAGAATCATAGAGTACTATAGCACAGAGTCATAGAGTACTACAGCACAGAGTCATAGAATCATAGAGTACTACAGCACAGAGTCATAGAGTCATAGAGCACGACAGCACAGACTCATAGAGACATAGAGCACTACAGCACAGTCATCGAGTCATAGAGCACTACAGCACAAAGTCACAGAGCACTACAGCACAGTGTCATAGAGTCATAGAGCACTACGGCACAGAGTCATAGAATCATGGAGCACTACAGCACAGAGTCATAGAGCCAAAGAGCACTACCGCACCGAGTGATAGAGTGATAGAGCATTACAGCACAGAGTCATAGAGTCATAGAGCACTACAGCACAGAGTCATAGAGTCATAGAGCACTACAGCACAGAGTCATAGAGCACTACAGCACAGTCACAGAGCACTACAGCACATAGAGTACTATAGCACAGCGTCATAGAGCGATAAGGTAGTACAGCGCAGAGTCATAGAGCACTAAAGCACAGTCAGAGAGCACTGCAGCACAGTCATAGAGCACTACAGCACAGAGTCATAGAGCACTACAACACAGAGTCATAGAGTCATACAGCACTACAGCACAGACTCACAGAGCACTACAGCACAGGGTCATAGAGTCATAGAGCACCACAGCACAGAGTCAGAGAGCACTACAGCACAGAGTCATAGAGTCACAGAGCACTACAGCACAGAGTCTTAGAGCACTACAGCACAGAGTCATAGAGTCATAGAGCACTACAGCACAGAGTCGTAGAATCATAGAGCACTACAGCACAGTCATAGCATCATAGAACACTACAGCACAAAGTCATAGAATCATGGAGCACTACAGCACAGAGTGATAGAGCCAAAGAGCACTACAGCACCGAGTGATAGAGTCATAGAGCACTACAGCACAGTCATAGAGTCACAGAGCACTACAGCACAGAGTCAAAGAGACATAGAGCACTACAGCACAGAGTCATAGAGTCAAAGACCACTAAAGCACAGAGTCATAGAGCACTACAGCAGAGAGTCATAGAGTCATAAAGCACTACAGCACAGAGTCATAGAGCACTACAGCACAGAGTCACAGAGTCACAGAGTCAGAGAGCACTACAGCACAGAGTCATAGTCTCACAGAGCACTGGAGCACAGAGTCATAGAGTGATAGCGCATTACAGCACAGCGTCATAGAGCACTACAGCACAGAGTGATAGAGTCATAGAGCACAACAGCACAGTCATAGAGCACTAAGGCACAGATTCGTAGAGTCATAGAGCACTACAGCACAGAGTCATAGAGCACTACAGCATAGAGTCATAGAGCACTACAGCAGAGAGTGATAGAATCATAGAGCACAACAGCACAGAGTCATAGAGTCATAGAGCACTACAGCACAGTCTTGGATTCATAGAGCACTACAGCATAGAGTCATAGAGTCATAGAGCACTACAGCATAGTCATAGAGCACTACAGCAGAGAGTTATAGAATCATAGAGCGCTAGAGCACAGAGTCATAGAGTACTACAGCATAGAGTCATAGAGCACTACAGCAGAGAGTCATAGAAGCATAGAGCACAACAGTACAGAGTCATAGAGCTCTACAGCACAGATTCATAGAGCCATAGAGCACTACAGCACAGAGTCATAGAGCAATACAGCACAGAGTCATAGAATTATAGAGTACTATAGCACAGAGTCATAGAGTCATAGAGCACTGCAGCACAGAGTGATAGAGCACTACAGCACAGAGTCGTAGAATCATAGAGCAGTACAGCACAGAGTCATAGAGCACTACAGCACAGTCTTGGAGTCATAGAGCACTGCAGCACAGAGTCATAGAATCATAGAGCACTACAGAACAGAGTCATAGAATCATAGAGTACTATAGCACAGAGTCATAGAGTACTACAGCACAGAGTCATAGAATCATAGAGTACTACAGCACAGAGTCATAGAGTCATAGAGCACGACAGCACAGACTCATAGAGACATAGAGCACTACAGCACAGTCATCGAGTCATAGAGCACTACAGCACAAAGTCACAGAGCACTACAGCACAGTGTCATAGAGTCATAGAGCACTACGGCACAGAGTCATAGAATCATGGAGCACTACAGCACAGAGTCATAGAGCCAAAGAGCACTACCGCACCGAGTGATAGAGTGATAGAGCATTACAGCACAGAGTCATAGAGTCATAGAGCACTACAGCACAGAGTCATAGAGTCATAGAGCACTACAGCACAGAGTCATAGAGCACTACAGCACAGTCACAGAGCACTACAGCACATAGAGTACTATAGCACAGCGTCATAGAGCGATAAGGCAGTACAGCGCAGAGTCATAGAGCACTAAAGCACAGTCAGAGAGCACTGCAGCACAGTCATAGAGCACTACAGCACAGAGTCATAGAGCACTACAACACAGAGTCATAGAGTCATACAGCACTACAGCACAGACTCACAGAGCACTACAGCACAGGGTCATAGAGTCATAGAGCACCACAGCACAGAGTCAGAGAGCACTACAGCACAGAGTCATAGAGTCACAGAGCACTACAGCACAGAGTCTTAGAGCACTACAGCACAGAGTCATAGAGTCATAGAGCACTACAGCACAGAGTCGTAGAATCATAGAGCACTACAGCACAGTCATAGCATCATAGAACACTACAGCACAAAGTCATAGAATCATGGAGCACTACAGCACAGAGTGATAGAGCCAAAGAGCACTACAGCACCGAGTGATAGAGTCATAGAGCACTACAGCACAGTCATAGAGTCACAGAGCACTACAGCACAGAGTCAAAGAGACATAGAGCACTACAGCACAGAGTCATAGAGTCAAAGACCACTAAAGCACAGAGTCATAGAGCACTACAGCAGAGAGTCATAGAGTCATAAAGCACTACAGCACAGAGTCATAGAGCACTACAGCACAGAGTCACAGAGTCACAGAGTCAGAGAGCACTACAGCACAGAGTCATAGTCTCACAGAGCACTGGAGCACAGAGTCATAGAGTGATAGAGCATTACAGCACAGCGTCATAGAGCACTACAGCACAGAGTGATAGAGTCATAGAGCACAACAGCACAGTCATAGAGCACTAAGGCACAGATTCGTAGAGTCATAGAGCACTACAGCACAGAGTCATAGAGCACTACAGCATAGAGTCATAGAGCACTACAGCAGAGAGTGATAGAATCATAGAGCACAACAGCACAGAGTCATAGAGTCATAGAGCACTACAGCACAGTCTTGGATTCATAGAGCACTACAGCATAGAGTCATAGAGTCATAGAGCACTACAGCATAGTCATAGAGCACTACAGCAGAGAGTTATAGAATCATAGAGCGCTAGAGCACAGAGTCATAGAGTACTACAGCATAGAGTCATAGAGCACTACAGCAGAGAGTCATAGAAGCATAGAGCACAACAGTACAGAGTCATAGAGCTCTACAGCACAGATTCATAGAGCCATAGAGCACTACAGCACAGAGTCATAGAGCAATACAGCACAGAGTCATAGATTCATAGAGAGCTACAGCACTGAGTTATAGAGCACTACAGCACAGAGTCATAGAATCATAGAGCACTACAGCACAGAGTCATAGAGCCATAGAGCATTACAGCACAGAGTCATAGAGCCATAGAGCACTACAGCACAGAGTCATAGAGCACTACAGCAGAGAGTTATAGAATCATAGAGCGCTAGAGCACAGAGTCATAGAGCACTACAGCATAGAGTCATAGAGCACTACAGCAGAGAGTCATAGAAGCATAGAGCACAACAGTACAGAGTCATAGAGCACTACAGCACAGATTCATAGAGCCATAGAGCACTACAGCACAGAGTCATAGAGCAATACAGCACAGAGGGATAGATTCATAGAGCACTACAGCACAGAGTCATAGAGCACTAAAGCACAGAGGCATAGAATGATAGAGCACTACAGCACAGAGTCATAGAATCATAGAGTACTATAGCACGGAGTCATAGAGTCATAGAGCACTGCAGCACAGAGTGATAGAGCAGTACAGCACAGAGTCATAGTCATAGAGCACTACAGCACAGAGTCATAGAGCACTACAGCACAGAGTCATAGAATTATAGAGTACTATAGCACAGAGTCATAGAGTCATAGAGCACTGCAGCACAGAGTGATAGAGCACTACAGCACAGAGTCGTAGAATCATAGAGCAGTACAGCACAGAGTCATAGAGCACTACAGCACAGTGTTGGAGTCATAGAGCACTGCAGCACAGAGTCATAGAATCATAGAGTACTATAGCACAGAGTCATAGAGTACTACAGCACAGAGTCATAGAATCATAGAGTACTACAGCACAGAGTCATAGCGTCATAGAGCACGACAGCACAGACTCATAGAGACATAGAGCACTACAGCACAGTCATCGAGTCATAGAGCACTACAGCACAAAGTCACAGAGCACTACAGCACAGTGTCATAGAGTCATAGAGCACTGCAGCACAGAGTGATAGAGCACTACAGCACAGAGTCGTAGAATCATAGAGCAGTACAGCACAGAGTCATAGAGCACTACAGCACAGTGTTGGAGTCATAGAGCACTGCAGCACAGAGTCATAGAATCATAGAGTACTATAGCACAGAGTCATAGAGTACTACAGCACAGAGTCATAGAATCATAGAGTACTACAGCACAGAGTCATAGAGTCATAGAGCACGACAGCACAGACTCATAGAGACATAGAGCACTACAGCACAGTCATCGAGTCATAGAGCACTACAGCACAAAGTCACAGAGCACTACAGCACAGTGTCATAGAGTCATAGAGCACTACGGCACAGAGTCATAGAATCATGGAGCACTACAGCACAGAGTCATAGAGCCAAAGAGCACTACCGCACCGAGTGATAGAGTGATAGAGCATTACAGCACAGAGTCATAGAGTCATAGAGCACTACAGCACAGAGTCATAGAGTCATAGAGCACTACAGCACAGTGTCATAGAGCACTACAGCACAGTCACAGAGCACTACAGCACATAGAGTACTATAGCACAGCGTCATAGAGCGATAAGGCAGTACAGCGCAGAGTCATAGAGCACTAAAGCACAGTCACAGAGCACTACAGCACATAGAGTACTATAGCACAGCGTCATAGAGCGATAAGGCAGTACAGCGCAGAGTCATAGAGCACTAAAGCACAGTCAGAGAGCACTGCAGCACAGTCATAGAGCACTACAGCACAGAGTCATAGAGCACTACAACACAGAGTCATAGAGTCATACAGCACTACAGCACAGACTCACAGAGCACTACAGCACAGGGTCATAGAGTCATAGAGCACCACAGCACAGAGTCAGAGAGCACTACAGCACAGAGTCATAGAGTCACAGAGCACTACAGCACAGAGTCTTAGAGCACTACAGCACAGAGTCATAGAGTCATAGAGCACTACAGCACAGAGTCGTAGAATCATAGAGCACTACAGCACAGTCATAGCATCATAGAACACTACAGCACAAAGTCATAGAATCATGGAGCACTACAGCACAGAGTGATAGAGCCAAAGAGCACTACAGCACCGAGTGATAGAGTCATAGAGCACTACAGCACAGTCATAGAGTCACAGAGCACTACAGCACAGAGTCAAAGAGACATAGAGCACTACAGCACAGAGTCATAGAGTCAAAGACCACTAAAGCACAGAGTCATAGAGCACTACAGCAGAGAGTCATAGAGTCATAAAGCACTACAGCACAGAGTCATAGAGCACTACAGCACAGAGTCACAGAGTCACAGAGTCAGAGAGCACTACAGCACAGAGTCATAGTCTCACAGAGCACTGGAGCACAGAGTCATAGAGTGATAGAGCATTACAGCACAGCGTCATAGAGCACTACAGCACAGAGTGATAGAGTCATAGAGCACAACAGCACAGTCATAGAGCACTAAGGCACAGATTCGTAGAGTCATAGAGCACTACAGCACAGAGTCATAGAGCACTACAGCATAGAGTCATAGAGCACTACAGCAGAGAGTGATAGAATCATAGAGCACAACAGCACAGAGTCATAGAGTCATAGAGCACTACAGCACAGCCTTGGATTCATAGAGCACTACAGCATAGAGTCATAGAGTCATAGAGCACTACAGCATAGTCATAGAGCACTACAGCAGAGAGTTATAGAATCATAGAGCGCTAGAGCACAGAGTCATAGAGTACTACAGCATAGAGTCATAGAGCACTACAGCAGAGAGTCATAGAAGCATAGAGCACAACAGTACAGAGTCATAGAGCTCTACAGCACAGATTCATAGAGCCATAGAGCACTACAGCACAGAGTCATAGAGCAATACAGCACAGAGTCATAGAATTATAGAGTACTATAGCACAGAGTCATAGAGTCATAGAGCACTGCAGCACAGAGTGATAGAGCACTACAGCACAGAGTCGTAGAATCATAGAGCAGTACAGCACAGAGTCATAGAGCACTACAGCACAGTCTTGGAGTCATAGAGCACTGCAGCACAGAGTCATAGAATCATAGAGCACTACAGAACAGAGTCATAGAATCATAGAGTACTATAGCACAGAGTCATAGAGTACTACAGCACAGAGTCATAGAATCATAGAGTACTACAGCACAGAGTCATAGAGTCATAGAGCACGACAGCACAGACTCATAGAGACATAGAGCACTACAGCACAGTCATCGAGTCATAGAGCACTACAGCACAAAGTCACAGAGCATTACAGCACAGTGTCATAGAGTCATAGAGCACTACGGCACAGAGTCATAGAATCATGGAGCACTACAGCACAGAGTCATAGAGTCATAGAGCACTACAGCACAGAGTCATAGAGCACTACAGCACAGTCACAGAGCACTACAGCACATAGAGTACTATAGCACAGCGTCATAGAGCGATAAGGCAGTACAGCGCAGAGTCATAGAGCACTAAAGCACAGTCAGAGAGCACTGCAGCACAGTCATAGAGCACTACAGCACAGAGTCATAGAGCACTACAACACAGAGTCATAGAGTCATACAGCACTACAGCACAGACTCACAGAGCACTACAGCACAGGGTCATAGAGTCATAGAGCACCACAGCACAGAGTCAGAGAGCACTACAGCACAGAGTCATAGAGTCACAGAGCACTACAGCACAGAGTCTTAGAGCACTACAGCACAGAGTCATAGAGTCATAGAGCACTACAGCACAGAGTCGTAGAATCATAGAGCACTACAGCACAGTCATAGCATCATAGAACACTACAGCACAAAGTCATAGAATCATGGAGCACTACAGCACAGAGTGATAGAGCCAAAGAGCACTACAGCACCGAGTGATAGAGTCATAGAGCACTACAGCACAGTCATAGAGTCACAGAGCACTACAGCACAGAGTCAAAGAGACATAGAGCACTACAGCACAGAGTCATAGAGTCAAAGACCACTAAAGCACAGAGTCATAGAGCACTACAGCAGAGAGTCATAGAGTCATAAAGCACTACAGCACAGAGTCATAGAGCACTACAGCACAGAGTCACAGAGTCACAGAGTCAGAGAGCACTACAGCACAGAGTCATAGTCTCACAGAGCACTGGAGCACAGAGTCATAGAGTGATAGAGCATTACAGCACAGCGTCATAGAGCACTACAGCACAGAGTGATAGAGTCATAGAGCACAACAGCACAGTCATAGAGCACTAAGGCACAGATTCGTAGAGTCATAGAGCACTACAGCACAGAGTCATAGAGCACTACAGCATAGAGTCATAGAGCACTACAGCAGAGAGTGATAGAATCATAGAGCACAACAGCACAGAGTCATAGAGTCATAGAGCACTACAGCACAGTCTTGGATTCATAGAGCACTACAGCATAGAGTCATAGAGTCATAGAGCACTACAGCATAGTCATAGAGCACTACAGCAGAGAGTTATAGAATCATAGAGCGCTAGAGCACAGAGTCATAGAGTACTACAGCATAGAGTCATAGAGCACTACAGCAGAGAGTCATAGAAGCATAGAGCACAACAGTACAGAGTCATAGAGCTCTACAGCACAGATTCATAGAGCCATAGAGCACTACAGCACAGAGTCATAGAGCAATACAGCACAGAGTCATAGATTCATAGAGAGCTACAGCACTGAGTTATAGAGCACTACAGCACAGAGTCATAGAATCATAGAGCACTACAGCACAGAGTCATAGAGCCATAGAGCATTACAGCACAGAGTCATAGAGCCATAGAGCACTACAGCACAGAGTCATAGAGCACTACAGCAGAGAGTTATAGAATCATAGAGCGCTAGAGCACAGAGTCATAGAGCACTACAGCATAGAGTCATAGAGCACTACAGCAGAGAGTCATAGAAGCATAGAGCACAACAGTACAGAGTCATAGAGCACTACAGCACAGATTCATAGAGCCATAGAGCACTACAGCACAGAGTCATAGAGCAATACAGCACAGAGGGATAGATTCATAGAGCACTACAGCACAGAGTCATAGAGCACTAAAGCACAGAGGCATAGAATGATAGAGCACTACAGCACAGAGTCATAGAATCATAGAGTACTATAGCACGGAGTCATAGAGTCATAGAGCACTGCAGCACAGAGTGATAGAGCAGTACAGCACAGAGTCATAGTCATAGAGCACTACAGCACAGAGTCATAGAGCACTACAGCACAGAGTCATAGAATTATAGAGTACTATAGCACAGAGTCATAGAGTCATAGAGCACTGCAGCACAGAGTGATAGAGCACTACAGCACAGAGTTGTAGAATCATAGAGCAGTACAGCACAGAGTCATAGAGCACTACAGCACAGTGTTGGAGTCATAGAGCACTGCAGCACAGAGTCATAGAATCATAGAGTACTATAGCACAGAGTCATAGAGTACTACAGCACAGAGTCATAGAATCATAGAGTACTACAGCACAGAGTCATAGCGTCAGAGAGCACGACAGCACAGACTCATAGAGACATAGAGCACTACAGCACAGTCATCGAGTCATAGAGCACTACAGCACAAAGTCACAGAGCACTACAGCACAGTGTCATAGAGTCATAGAGCACTGCAGCACAGAGTGATAGAGCACTACAGCACAGAGTCGTAGAATCATAGAGCAGTACAGCACAGAGTCATAGAGCACTACAGCACAGTGTTGGAGTCATAGAGCACTGCAGCACAGAGTCATAGAATCATAGAGTACTATAGCACAGAGTCATAGAGTACTACAGCACAGAGTCATAGAATCATAGAGTACTACAGCACAGAGTCATAGAGTCATAGAGCACGACAGCACAGACTCATAGAGACATAGAGCACTACAGCACAGTCATCGAGTCACAGAGCACTACAGCACAGTGTCATAGAGTCATAGAGCACTACGGCACAGAGTCATAGAATCATGGAGCACTACAGCACAGAGTCATAGAGCCAAAGAGCACTACCGCACCGAGTGATAGAGTGATAGAGCATTACAGCACAGAGTCATAGAGTCATAGAGCACTACAGCACAGAGTCATAGAGTCATAGAGCACTACAGCACAGTGTCATAGAGCACTACAGCACAGTCACAGAGCACTACAGCACATAGAGTACTATAGCACAGCGTCATAGAGCGATAAGGCAGTACAGCGCAGAGTCATAGAGCACTAAAGCACAGTCAGAGAGCACTACAGCACAGTCATAGAGCACTACAGCACAGAGTCATAGAGCACTACAACACAGAGTCATAGAGTCATACAGCACTACAGCACAGACTCACAGAGCACTACAGCACAGGGTCATAGAGTCATAGAGCACCACAGCACAGAGTCAGAGAGCACTACAGCACAGAGTCATAGAGTCACAGAGCACTACAGCACAGAGTCTTAGAGCACTACAGCACAGAGTCATAGAGTCATAGAGCACTACAGCACAGAGTCGTAGAATCATAGAGCACTACAGCACAGTCATAGCATCATAGAACACTACAGCACAAAGTCATAGAATCATGGAGCACTACAGCACAGAGTGATAGAGCCAAAGAGCACTACAGCACCGAGTGATAGAGTCATAGAGCACTACAGCACAGTCATAGAGTCACAGAGCACTACAGCACAGAGTCAAAGAGACATAGAGCACTACAGCACAGAGTCATAGAGTCAAAGACCACTAAAGCACAGAGTCATAGAGCACTACAGCAGAGAGTCATAGAGTCATAAAGCACTACAGCACAGAGTCATAGAGCACTACAGCACAGAGTCACAGAGTCACAGAGTCAGAGAGCACTACAGCACAGAGTCATAGTCTCACAGAGCACTGGAGCACAGAGTCATAGAGTGATAGAGCATTACAGCACAGTCATAGAGCACTAAGGCACAGATTCGTAGAGTCATAGAGCACTACAGCACAGAGTCATAGAGCACTACAGCATAGAGTCATAGAGCACTACAGCAGAGAGTGATAGAATCATAGAGCACAACAGCACAGAGTCATAGAGTCATAGAGCACTACAGCACAGTCTTGGATTCATAGAGCACTACAGCATAGAGTCATAGAGTCATAGAGCACTACAGCATAGTCATAGAGCACTACAGCACAGTCTTGGATTCATAGAGCACTACAGCATAGAGTCATAGAGACATAGAGCACTACAGCACAGTGTCATAGAGTGATAGAGCACTACAGCACAGATTCATAGAGTCATAGAGCACTACAGCACAGAGTCACAGAACACTACAGCACAGAGTGATAGGTTCATAGAGCACTACAGTACAGAGTCAGAGAGCACTACAGCACAGAGTCATAGAGTCATAGAGCAGTACAACAGAGAGTCATAGAGACATAGAGCACTACAGCACAGAGTCACAGAGACATAGAGCACTACAGCACAGAGTCGTAGAATCATAGAGCACTACAGCACAGAGTCAAAGAGACATGGAGCACTATAGCACAGAGTCACAGAGTCAAAGAGCACGAAAGCACAGAGTCATAGAGCAGTACAGCACAGAGTCATAGAGCACTACAGCACGGAGTCATAGAGTTATAGAGCACTACAGCACAGAGTGATAGAGTGATAGAGCACTATAGAACAGTCATAGCATCATAGAGCACTACAGCACAGAGTCATAGAGTCATAGAGCACTATCGCACAGAGTCATAGAGCACTACGGTAGAGAGTCATAGAATCAGGGAGCACTACAGCACAGAGTCATAGAGCCAAAGAGCACTACAGCACCGAGTGATAGAGTCATAGAGCATTACAGCACAGAGTCATAGAGTCATAGAGAACTACAGCACAGAGTCACAGAACACTACAGCACAGAGTCATAGAGCACTACAGCACAGAGTCATAGAATCATAGAGCACTACAGCACAGAGTCAAAGAGACACAGAGCACTACAGCACGGAGTCACAGAGTCAAAGAGCACTGCTGTACAGAGTTATAGGGTCATAGAGCACTACAGTATAGAGTCAGAGAGAACTACAGCACAGAGTCATACAGTCATAGAGCACTACATCACAGTCATAGAGCAATACAGCACAGAGTCATAGAGCACTACAGCACAGTCATAGAGCACTACAGCACAGAGTCATAGAATCATAGAGTACTATAGCACAGAGTCATAGAGTCATAGAGCACTACAGCACAGAGTAATAGAATCATAGAGTACAATAGCACAGAGTCACAGAGTCATAGAGCACTACAGCACAGTCTTTGAGTCATAGAGCACTACAGCAGAGAGTCATAGAGTCATAAAGCACTACAGCACAGAGTCATAGAGCACTACAGCACAGAGTCACAGAGTCACAGAGTCAGAGAGCACTACAGCACAGAGTCATAGTCTCACAGAGCACTGGAGCACAGAGTCATAGAGTGATAGAGCATTACAGCACAGCGTCATAGAGCACAACAGCACAGAGTCATAGAGTCACAGAGCACTACAGCACAGAGTCTTAGAGCACTACAGCACAGAGTCATAGAGTCATAGAGCACTACAGCACAGAGTCGTAGAATCATAGAGCACTACAGCACAGTCATAGAGCACTACAGCACAGAGTCAAAGAGACATAGAGCACTACAGCACAGAGTCATAGAGTCAAAGACCACTAAAGCACAGAGTCATAGAGCACTACAGCAGAGAGTCATAGAGTCATAAAGCACTACAGCACAGAGTCATAGAGCACTACAGCACAGAGTCACAGAGTCACAGAGTCAGAGAGCACTACAGCACAGAGTCATAGTCTCACAGAGCACTGGAGCACAGAGTCATAGAGTGATAGAGCATTACAGCACAGCGTCATAGAGCACTACAGCACAGAGTGATAGAGTCATAGAGCACTAAGGCACAGATTCGTAGAGTCATAGAGCACTACAGCACAGAGTCATAGAGCACTACAGCATAGAGTCATAGAGCACTACAGCAGAGAGTGATAGAATCATAGAGCACAACAGCACAGAGTCATAGAGTCATAGAGCACTACAGCACAGTCTTGGATTCATAGAGCACTACAGCATAGAGTCATAGAGTCATAGAGCACTACAGCATAGTCATAGAGCACTACAGTACAGAGTCATAGAGACATAGAGCACTACAGCACAGAGTCATAGAGCACTACAGCAGAGAGTTATAGAATCATAGAGCGCTAGAGCACAGAGTCATAGAGTACTACAGCATAGAGTCATAGAGCACTACAGCAGAGAGTCATAGAAGCATAGAGCACAACAGTACAGAGTCATAGAGCACTACAGCACAGATTCATAGAGCCATAGAGCACTACAGCACAGAGTCATAGAGCAATACAGCACAGAGTCATAGATTCATAGAGAGCTACAGCACAGAGTCATAGAGCACTACAGCACAGAGTCATAGAATCATAGAGCACTACAGCACAGAGTCATAGAATCATAGAGTAGTATAGCACAGAGTCATAGAGTCATAGATCACTGCAGCACAGAGTGATAGAGCACTACAGCACAGAGTAATAGAATTATAGAGTACAATAGCACAGAGTCACAGAGTCATAGAGCACTACAGCACAGTCTTGGAGTCATAGAGCATTACAGCACAGAGTCATAGAGTCATAGAGATCAACAGCACAGAGTCATAGAGCACAACAGCACAGAGTCATAGAGACATAGAGCACTACAGCACAGAGTCATAGAGCACTACAGCAGAGACTTATAGAATCATAGAGCGCTAGAGCACAGAGTCATAGAGCACTACAGCACAGAGTCATAGAATCATAGAGTACTATAGCACAGAGTCATAGAGTCATAGAGCACTACAGCACAGTGTCATAGAGCACTACAGCAGAGAGTCATAGAGCACTACAGCAGAGAGTCATAGAAGCATAGAGCACAACAGTACAGAGTCATAGAGCACTACAGCACAGATTCATAGAGCCATAGAGCACTACAGCACAGAGTCATAGAGCAATACAGCACAGAGTCATAGATTCATAGAGAGCTACAGCACAGAGTCATAGAGCACTACAGCACAGAGTCATAGAATCATAGAGCACTACAGCACAGAGTCATAGAATCATAGAGTAGTATAGCACAGAGTCATAGAGTCATAGATCACTGCAGCACAGAGTGATAGAGCACTACAGCACAGAGTAATAGAATTATAGAGTACAATAGCACAGAGTCACAGAGTCATAGAGCACTACAGCACAGTCTTGGAGTCATAGAGCATTACAGCACAGAGTCATAGAGTCATAGAGATCAACAGCACAGAGTCATAGAGCACAACAGCACAGAGTCATAGAGACATAGAGCACTACAGCACAGAGTCATAGAGCACTACAGCAGAGACTTATAGAATCATAGAGCGCTAGAGCACAGAGTCATAGAGCACTACAGCACAGAGTCATAGAATCATAGAGTACTATAGCACAGAGTCATAGAGTCATAGAGCACTACAGCACAGTGTCATAGAGCACTACAGCAGAGAGTCATAGAGCACTACAGCACAGAGTAATAGAATCATAGAGTACAATAGCACAGAGTCACAGATTCATAGAGCACTACAGCACAGTCTTGGAGTCACAGAGCACTACAGCACAGAGTCATAGAGTCATAGAGCACTACAGCACAGAGTCATAGAGTGATAGAGCACAACAGCACGGAGTCATAGAGCCATAGAGCATTACAGCACAGAGTCATAGAGCCATAGAGCACTACAGCACAGAGTCATAGAGCACTACAGCAGAGAGTTATAGAATCATAGAGCGCTAGAGCACAGAGTCATAGAGCACTACAGCAAAGAGTCATAGAGCACTACAGCAGAGAGTCATAGAAGCATAGAGCACAACAGTACAGAGTCATAGAGCACTACAGCACAGATTCATAGAGCCATAGAGCACTACAACACAGAGTCATAGAGTCATACAGCACTACAGCACAGACTCACAGAGCACTACAGCACAGGGTCATAGAGTCATAGAGCACCACAGCACAGAGTCAGAGAGCACTACAGCACAGAGTCATAGAGTCACAGAGCACTACAGCACAGAGTCTTAGAGCACTACAGCACAGAGTCATAGAGTCATAGAGCACTACAGCACAGAGTCGTAGAATCATAGAGCACTACAGCACAGTCATAGCATCATTGAACACTACAGCACAAAGTCATAGAATCATGGAGCACTACAGCACAGAGTGATAGAGCCAAAGAGCACTACAGCACCGAGTGATAGAGTCATAGAGCACTACAGCACAGTCATAGAGTCACAGAGCACTACAGCACAGAGTCAAAGAGACATAGAGCACTACAGCACAGAGTCATAGAGTCAAAGACCACTAAAGCACAGAGTCATAGAGCACTACAGCAGAGAGTCATAGAGTCATAAAGCACTACAGCACAGAGTCATAGAGCACTACAGCACAGAGTCACAGAGTCACAGAGTCAGAGAGCACTACAGCACAGAGTCATAGTCTCACAGAGCACTGGAGCACAGAGTCATAGAGTGATAGAGCATTACAGCACAGCGTCATAGAGCACTACAGCACAGAGTGATAGAGTCATAGAGCACTACAGCACAGTCATAGAGCACTAAGGCACAGATTCGTAGAGTCATAGAGCACTACAGCACAGAGTCATAGAGCACTACAGCATAGAGTCATAGAGCACTACAGCAGAGAGTGATAGAATCATAGAGCACAACAGCACAGAGTCATAGAGTCATAGAGCACTACAGCACAGTCTTGGATTCATAGAGCACTACAGCATAGAGTCATAGAGTCATAGAGCACTACAGCATAGTCACAGAGCACTACAGCAGAGAGTTATAGAATCATAGAGCACAACAGTACAGAGTCATAGAGCACTACAGCACAGATTCATAGAGCCATAGAGCACTACAGCACAGAGTCATAGAGCAATACAGCACAGAGTCATAGATTCATAGAGAGCTACAGCACAGAGTTATAGAGCACTACAGCACAGAGTCATAGAATCATAGAGCACTACAGCACAGAGTCATAGAGCCATAGAGCATTACAGCACAGAGTCATAGAGCCATAGAGCACTACAGCACAGAGTCATAGAGCACTACAGCAGAGAGTTATAGAATCATAGAGCACTAGAGCACAGAGTCATAGAGCACTACAGCATAGAGTCATAGAGCACTACAGCAGAGAGTCATAGAAGCATAGAACACAACAGTACAGAGTCATAGAGCACTACAGCACAGATTCATAGAGCCATAGAGCACTACAGCACAGAGTCATAGAGCAATACAGCACAGAGGGATAGATTCATAGAGCACTACAGCACAGAGTCATAGAGCACTAAAGCACAGAGGCATAGAATCATAGAGCACTACAGCACAGAGTCATAGAATCATAGAGTACTATAGCACGGAGTCATAGAGTCATAGAGCACTGCAGCACAGAGTGATAGAGCACTACAGCACAGAGTCATAGTCATAGAGCACTACAGCACAGAGTCATAGAGCACTACAGCACAGAGTCATAGAATTATAGAGTACTATAGCACAGAGTCATAGAGTCATAGAGCACTGCAGCACAGAGTGATAGAGCACTACAGCACAGAGTCGTAGAATCATAGAGCAGTACAGCACAGAGTCATAGAGCACTACAGCACAGTGTTGGAGTCATAGAGCACTGCAGCACAGAGTCATAGAATCATAGAGTACTATAGCACAGAGTCATAGAGTACTACAGCACAGAGTCATAGAATCATAGAGTACTACAGCACAGAGTCATAGAGTCATAGAGCACGACAGCACAGACTCATAGAGACATAGAGCACTACAGCACAGTCATCGAGTCATAGAGCACTACAGCACAAAGTCACAGAGCACTACAGCACAGTGTCATAGAGTCATAGAGCACTGCAGCACAGAGTGATAGAGCACTACAGCACAGAGTCGTAGAATCATAGAGCAGTACAGCACAGAGTCATAGAGCACTACAGCACAGTGTTGGAGTCATAGAGCACTGCAGCACAGAGTCATAGAATCATAGAGTACTATAGCACAGAGTCATAGAGTACTACAGCACAGAGTCATAGAATCATAGAGTACTACAGCACAGAGTCATAGAGTCATAGAGCACGACAGCACAGACTCATAGAGACATAGAGCACTACAGCACAGTCATCGAGTCATAGAGCACTACAGCACAAAGTCACAGAGCACTACAGCACAGTGTCATAGAGTCATAGAGCACTACGGCACAGAGTCATAGAATCATGGAGCACTACAGCACAGAGTCATAGAGCCAAAGAGCACTACCGCACCGAGTGATAGAGTGATAGAGCATTACAGCACAGAGTCATAGAGTCATAGAGCACTACAGCACAGAGTCATAGAGTCATAGAGCACTACAGCACAGAGTCATAGAGCACTACAGCACAGTCACAGAGCACTACAGCACATAGAGTACTATAGCACAGCGTCATAGAGCGATAAGGCAGTACAGCGCAGAGTCATAGAGCACTAAAGCACAGTCAGAGAGCACTACAGCACAGTCATAGAGCACTACAGCACAGAGTCATAGAGCACTACAACACAGAGTCATAGAGTCATACAGCACTACAGCACAGACTCACAGAGCACTACAGCACAGGGTCATAGAGTCATAGAGCACCACAGCACAGAGTCAGAGAGCACTACAGCACAGAGTCATAGAGTCACAGAGCACTACAGCACAGAGTCTTAGAGCACTACAGCACAGAGTCATAGAGTCATAGAGCACTACAGCACAGAGTCGTAGAATCATAGAGCACTACAGCACAGTCATAGCATCATAGAACACTACAGCACAAAGTCATAGAATCATGGAGCACTACAGCACAGAGTGATAGAGCCAAAGAGCACTACAGCACCGAGTGATAGAGTCATAGAGCACTACAGCACAGTCATAGAGTCACAGAGCACTACAGCACAGAGTCAAAGAGACATAGAGCACTACAGCACAGAGTCATCGAGTCAAAGACCACTAAAGCACAGAGTCATAGAGCACTACAGCAGAGAGTCATAGAGTCATAAAGCACTACAGCACAGAGTCATAGAGCACTACAGCACAGAGTCACAGAGTCACAGAGTCAGAGAGCACTACAGCACAGAGTCATAGTCTCACAGAGCACTGGAGCACAGAGTCATAGAGTGATAGAGCATTACAGCACAGTCATAGAGCACTAAGGCACAGATTCGTAGAGTCATAGAGCACTACAGCACAGAGTCATAGAGCACTACAGCATAGAGTCATAGAGCACTACAGCAGAGAGTGATAGAATCATAGAGCACAACAGCACAGAGTCATAGAGTCATAGAGCACTACAGCACAGTCTTGGATTCATAGAGCACTACAGCATAGAGTCATAGAGTCATAGAGCACTAAGGCACAGATTCGTAGAGTCATAGAGCACTACAGCACAGAGTCATAGAGCACTACAGCATAGAGTCATAGAGCACTACGGTAGAGAGTCATAGAATCATGGAGCACTACAGCACAGAGTCATAGAGCCAAAGAGCACTACAGCACCGAGTGATAGAGTCATAGAGCATTACAGCACAGAGTCATAGAGTCATAGAGAACTACAGCACAGAGTCACAGAACACTACAGCACAGAGTCATAGAGCACTACAGCACAGAGTCATAGAATCATAGAGCACTACAGCACAGAGTCAAAGAGACACAGAGCACTACAGCACGGAGTCACAGAGTCAAAGAGCACTGCTGTACAGAGTTATAGGGTCATAGAGCACTACAGTATAGAGTCAGAGAGAACTACAGCACAGAGTCATAGAATCATAGAGTACTATAGCACAGAGTCACAGAGTCATAGAGCACTACAGCACAGTCTTTGAGTCATAGAGCACTACAGCAGAGAGTCATAGAGTCATAAAGCACTACAGCACAGAGTCATAGAGCACTACAGCACAGAGTCACAGAGTCACAGAGTCAGAGAGCACTACAGCACAGAGTCATATTCTCACAGAGCACTGGAGCACAGAGTCATAGAGTGATAGAGCATTACAGCACAGCGTCATAGAGCACTACAGCACAGAGTCATAGAGTCATAGAGCACTACAGCACAGTCATAGAGCACTAAGGCACAGATTCGTAGAGTCATAGAGCACTACAGCACAGAGTCATAGAGCACTACAGCATAGAGTCATAGAGCACTACAGCAGAGAGTGATAGAATCATAGAGCACAACAGCACAGAGTCATAGAGTCATAGAGCACTACAGCACAGTCTTGGATTCATAGAGCACTACAGCACAGTCTTGGATTCATAGAGCACTACAGCACGGAGTCATAGAGACATAGAGCACTACAGCACAGTGTCATAGAGTGATAGAGCACTACAGCACAGATTCATAGAGTCATAGAGCACTACAGCACAGAGTCATAGAGCACTACAGCATAGAGTCATAGAGCACTACAGCAGAGAGTGATAGAATCATAGAGCACAACAGCACAGAGTCATAGAGTCATAGAGCACTATCGCACAGAGTCATAGAGCAGTACGGCAGAGAGTCATAGAATCAGGGAGCACTACAGCACAGAGTCATAGAGCCAAAGAGCACTACAGCACCGAGTGATAGAGTCATAGAGCATTACAGCACAGAGTCATAGAGTCATAGAGAACTACAGCACAGAGTCACAGAACACTACAGCACAGAGTCATAGAGCACTACAGCACAGAGTCATAGAATCATAGAGCACGACAGCACAGAGTCAAAGAGACACAGAGAACTACAGCACGGAGTCACAGAGTCAAAGAGCACTGCTGTACAGAGTCATAGGATCATAGAGCACTACAGTATAGAGTCATAGAGCAATACAGCACAGAGTCATAGAGCACTACAGCACAGTCATAGAGCACTACAACACAGAGTCATAGAATCATAGAGTACTATAGCACAGAGTCATAGAGTCATAGAGCACTGCAGCACAGAGTCATAGAGTGATAGAGCACTACAGCACAGATTCATAGATTCATAGAGCACTACAGCACAGAGTCACAGAACACTACAGCACAGAGTCATAGAGACATAGAGCACTACAGCACAGTGTCATAGAGTGATAGAGCACTACACACAGTCTTGGAGTCATAGAGCACTACAGCATAGAGTCATAGAGTCATAGAGCACTACAGCATAGTCATAGAGCACTACAGCACAGAGTCATAGAGACATAGAGCACTACAGCACAGTGTCATAGAGTGATAGAGCACTACAGCACAGATTCATAGATTCATAGAGCACTACAGCACAGAGTCACAGAACACTACAGCACAGAGTGATAGGATCATAGAGCACTACAGTACAGAGTCAGAGAGCACTACAGCACAGAGTCATAGAGTCATAGAGCAGTACAGCAGAGAGTCATAGAGACATAGAGCACTACAGCACAGAGTCACAGAGACATAGCGCACTACAGCACAGAGTCGTAGAATCATAGAGCACTACAGCACAGAGTCAAAGAGACATGGAGCACTACAGCACAGAGTCACAGAGTCAAAGAGCACGAAAGCACAGAGTCATAGAGCAGTACAGCACAGAGTCATGGAGCACTACAGCACAGGGTCATAGAGTTATAGAGCACTACAGCACAGAGTCATAGAGTGATAGAGCACTATAGAACAGTCATAGCATCATAGAGCACTGCAGCACAGAGTCATAGAGTGATAGAGCACTATCGCACAGAGTCATAGAGCACTACGGCAGAGAGTCATAGAATCAGGGAGCACTACAGCACAGAGTCATAGAGCCAAAGAGCACTACAGCACCGAGTGATAGAGTCATAGAGCATTACAGCACAGAGTCATAGAGTCATAGAGAACTACAGCACAGAGTCACAGAACACTACAGCACAGAGTCATAGAGCACTACAGCACAGAGTCATAGAATCATAGAGCACTACAGCACAGAGTCAAAGAGACACAGAGCACTACAGCACGGAGTCACAGAGTCAAAGAGCACTGCTGTACAGAGTCATAGGATCATAGAGCACTACAGTATAGAGTCAGAGAGAACTACAGCACAGAGTCATACAGTCATAGAGCACTACAGCACAGAGTCATAGAATCATAGAGTACTATAGCACAGAGTCATAGAGTCATAGAGCACTGCAGCACAGAGTCATAGAGCACTACAGCACAGAGTAATAGAATCATAGAGTACAATAGCACAGAGTCACAGAGTCATAGAGCACCACAGCACAGTCTTTGAGTCATAGAGCACTACAGCAGAGAGTCATAGAGTCATAAAGCACTACAGCACAGAGTCATAGAGCACTACAGCACAGAGTCACAGAGTCACAGAGTCAGAGAGCACTACAGCACAGAGTCATAGTCTCACAGAGCACTGGAGCACAGAGTCATAGAGTGATAGAGCATTACAGCACAGTGTCATAGAGCACTACAGCACAGAGTCATAGAGTCATAGAGCACTACAGCACAGTCATAGAGCACTAAGGCACAGATTCGTAGAGTCATAGAGCACTACAGCACAGAGTCATAGAGCACTACAGCATAGAGTCATAGAGCACTACAGCAGAGAGTGATAGAATCATAGAGCACAACAGCACAGAGTCATAGAGTCATAGAGCACTACAGCACAGTCATAGAGTCACAGAGCACTACAGCACAGAGTCAAAGAGACATAGAGCACTACAGCACAGAGTCATCGAGTCAAAGACCACTAAAGCACAGAGTCATAGAGCACTACAGCAGAGAGTCATAGAGTCATAAAGCACTACAGCACAGAGTCATAGAGCACTACAGCACAGAGTCACAGAGTCACAGAGTCAGAGAGCACTACAGCACAGAGTCATAGTCTCACAGAGCACTGGAGCACAGAGTCATAGAGTGATAGAGCATTACAGCACAGTCATAGAGCACTAAGGCACAGATTCGTAGAGTCATAGAGCACTACAGCACAGAGTCATAGAGCACTACAGCATAGAGTCATAGAGCACTACAGCAGAGAGTGATAGAATCATAGAGCACAACAGCACAGAGTCATAGAGTCATAGAGCACTACAGCACAGTCTTGGATTCATAGAGCACTACAGTATAGAGTCATAGAGTCATAGAGCACTGCAGCATAGTCATAGAGCACTACAGCACAGAGTCATAGAGACATAGAGCACTACAGCACAGTGTCATAGAGTGATAGAGCACTACAGCACAGATTCATAGAGTCATAGAGCACTACAGCACAGAGTCACAGAACACTACAGCACAGAGTGATAGGATCATAGAGCACTACAGTACAGAGTCAGAGAGCACTACAGCACAGAGTCATAGAGTCATAGAGCAGTACAACGTAGAGTCATAGAGACATAGAGCACTACAGCACAGAGTCACAGAGACATAGAGCACTACAGCACAGAGTCGTAGAATCATAGAGCACTACAGCACAGAGTCAAAGAGACACAGAGCACTACAGCACGGAGTCACAGAGTCAAAGAGCACTGCTGTACAGAGTTATAGGGTCATAGAGCACTACAGTATAGAGTCAGAGAGAACTACAGCACAGAGTCATACAGTCATAGAGCACTACATCACAGTCATAGAGCAATACAGCACAGAGTCATAGAGCACTACAGCACAGTCATAGAGCACTACAGCACAGAGTCATAGAATCATAGAGTACTATAGCACAGAGTCATAGAGTCATAGAGCACTACAGCACAGAGTAATAGAATCATAGAGTACAATAGCACAGAGTCACAGAGTCATAGAGCACTACAGCACAGTCTTTGAGTCATAGACCACTACAGCAGAGAGTCATAGAGTCATAAAGCACTACAGCACAGAGTCATAGAGCACTACAGCACAGAGTCATAGAGCACTACAGCATAGAGTCATAGAGCACTACAGCAGAGAGTGATAGAATCATAGAGCACAACAGCACAGAGTCATAGAGTCATAGAGCACTACAGCACAGTCTTGGATTCATAGAGCACTACAGCATAGAGTCATAGAGTCATAGAGCACTACAGCATAGTCATAGAGCACTACAGCACGGAGTCATAGAGACATAGAGCACTACAGCACAGTGTCATAGAGTGATAGAGCACTACAGCACAGATTCATAGAGTCATAGAGCACTACAGCACAGAGTCACAGAACACTACAGCACAGAGTGATAGGATCATAGAGCACTACAGTACAGAATCAGAGAGCACTACAGCACAGAGTCATAGAGTCATAGAGCAGTACAACAGAGAGTCATAGAGACATAGAGTACTACAGCACAGAGTCACAGAGACATAGAGCACTACAGCACAGAGTCAAAGAGACATGGAGCACTACAGCACAGAGTCACAGAGTCAAAGAGCACGAAAGCACAGAGTCATAGAGCAGTACAGCACAGAGTCATAGAGCACTACAGCACAGGGTCATAGAGTTATAGAGCACTACAGCACAGAGTCATAGAGTGATAGAGCACTATCGCACAGAGTCATAGAGCACTACGGCAGAGAGTCATAGAATCAGGGAGCACTACAGCACAGAGTCATAGAGCCAAAGAGCACTACAGCACCGAGTGATAGAGTCATAGAGCATTACAGCACAGAGTCATAGAGTCATAGAGAACTACAGCACAGAGTCACAGAACACTACAGCACAGAGTCATAGAGCACTACAGCACAGAGTCATAGAATCATAGAGCACTACAGCACAGAGTCAAAGAGACACAGAGCACTACAGCACGGAGTCACAGAGTCAAAGAGCACTGCTGTACAGAGTCATAGGATCATAGAGCACTACAGTATAGAGTCAGAGAGAACTACAGCACAGAGTCATACAGTCATAGAGCACTACAGCACAGAGTCATAGAATCATAGAGTACTATAGCACAGAGTCATAGAGTCATAGAGCACTGCAGCACAGAGTCATAGAGCACTACAGCACAGAGTAATAGAATCATAGAGTACAATAGCACAGAGTCACAGAGTCATAGAGCACCACAGCACAGTCTTTGAGTCATAGAGCACTACAGCAGAGAGTCATAGAGTCATAAAGCACTACAGCACAGAGTCATAGAGCACTACAGCACAGAGTCACAGAGTCACAGAGTCAGAGAGCACTACAGCACAGAGTCATAGTCTCACAGAGCACTGGAGCACAGAGTCATAGAGTGATAGAGCATTACAGCACAGTGTCATAGAGCACTACAGCACAGAGTCATAGAGTCATAGAGCACTACAGCACAGTCATAGAGCACTAAGGCACAGATTCGTAGAGTCATAGAGCACTACAGCACAGAGTCATAGAGCACTACAGCATAGAGTCATAGAGCACTACAGCAGAGAGTGATAGAATCATAGAGCACAACAGCACAGAGTCATAGAGTCATAGAGCACTACAGCACAGTCATAGAGTCACAGAGCACTACAGCACAGAGTCAAAGAGACATAGAGCACTACAGCACAGAGTCATCGAGTCAAAGACCACTAAAGCACAGAGTCATAGAGCACTACAGCAGAGAGTCATAGAGTCATAAAGCACTACAGCACAGAGTCATAGAGCACTACAGCACAGAGTCACAGAGTCACAGAGTCAGAGAGCACTACAGCACAGAGTCATAGTCTCACAGAGCACTGGAGCACAGAGTCATAGAGTGATAGAGCATTACAGCACAGTCATAGAGCACTAAGGCACAGATTCGTAGAGTCATAGAGCACTACAGCACAGAGTCATAGAGCACTACAGCATAGAGTCATAGAGCACTACAGCAGAGAGTGATAGAATCATAGAGCACAACAGCACAGAGTCATAGAGTCATAGAGCACTACAGCACAGTCTTGGATTCATAGAGCACTACAGTATAGAGTCATAGAGTCATAGAGCACTGCAGCATAGTCATAGAGCACTACAGCACAGAGTCATAGAGACATAGAGCACTACAGCACAGTGTCATAGAGTGATAGAGCACTACAGCACAGATTCATAGAGTCATAGAGCACTACAGCACAGAGTCACAGAACACTACAGCACAGAGTGATAGGATCATAGAGCACTACAGTACAGAGTCAGAGAGCACTACAGCACAGAGTCATAGAGTCATAGAGCAGTACAACGTAGAGTCATAGAGACATAGAGCACTACAGCACAGAGTCACAGAGACATAGAGCACTACAGCACAGAGTCGTAGAATCATAGAGCACTACAGCACAGAGTCAAAGAGACACAGAGCACTACAGCACGGAGTCACAGAGTCAAAGAGCACTGCTGTACAGAGTTATAGGGTCATAGAGCACTACAGTATAGAGTCAGAGAGAACTACAGCACAGAGTCATACAGTCATAGAGCACTACATCACAGTCACAGAGCAATACAGCACAGAGTCATAGAGCACTACAGCACAGTCATAGAGCACTACAGCACAGAGTCATAGAATCATAGAGTACTATAGCACAGAGTCATAGAGTCATAGAGCACTACAGCACAGAGTAATAGAATCATAGAGTACAATAGCACAGAGTCACAGAGTCATAGAGCACTACAGCACAGTCTTTGAGTCATAGACCACTACAGCAGAGAGTCATAGAGTCATAAAGCACTACAGCACAGAGTCATAGAGCACTACAGCACAGAGTCATAGAGCACTACAGCATAGAGTCATAGAGCACTACAGCAGAGAGTGATAGAATCATAGAGCACAACAGCACAGAGTCATAGAGTCATAGAGCACTAAAGCACAGTCTTGGATTCATAGAGCACTACAGCATAGAGTCATAGAGTCATAGAGCACTACAGCATAGTCATAGAGCACTACAGCACGGAGTCATAGAGACATAGAGCACTACAGCACAGTGTCATAGAGTGATAGAGCACTACAGCACAGATTCATAGAGTCATAGAGCACTACAGCACAGAGTCACAGAACACTACAGCACAGAGTGATAGGATCATAGAGCACTACAGTACAGAGTCAGAGAGCACTACAGCACAGAGTCATAGAGTCATAGAGCAGTACAACAGAGAGTCATAGAGACATAGAGTACTACAGCACAGAGTCACAGAGACATAGAGCACTACAGCACAGAGTCAAAGAGACATGGAGCACTACAGCACAGAGTCACAGAGTCAAAGAGCACGAAAGCACAGAGTCATAGAGCAGTACAGCACAGAGTCATAGAGCACTACAGCACAGGGTCATAGAGTTATAGAGCACTACAGCACAGAGTCATAGAGTGATAGAGCACTATCGCACAGAGTCATAGAGCACTACGGCAGAGAGTCATAGAATCAGGGAGCACTACAGCACAGAGTCATAGAGCCAAAGAGCACTACAGCACCGAGTGATAGAGTCATAGAGCATTACAGCACAGAGTCATAGAGTCATAGAGAACTACAGCACAGAGTCACAGAACACTACAGCACAGAGTCATAGAGCACTACAGCACAGAGTCATAGAATCATAGAGCACTACAGCACAGAGTCAAAGAGACACAGAGCACTACAGCACGGAGTCACAGAGTCAAAGAGCACTGCTGTACAGAGTCATAGGATCATAGAGCACTACAGTATAGAGTCAGAGAGCACTACAGCACAGAGTCATAGAGTCATAGAGCAGTACAGCAGAGAGTCATAGAGACATAGAGCCCTACAGCACAGAGTCACAGAGACATAGCGCACTACAGCACAGAGTCGTAGAATCATAGAGCACTACAGCACAGAGTCAAAGAGACATGGAGCACTACAGCACAGAGTCACAGAGTCAAAGAGCACGAAAGCACAGAGTCATAGAGCAGTACAGCACAGAGTCATAGAGCACTACAGCACAGGGTCATAGAGTTATAGAGCACTACAGCACAGAGTCATAGAGTGATAGAGCACTATAGAACAGTCATAGCATCATAGAGCACTGCAGCACAGAGTCATAGAGTCATAGAGCACTATCGCACAGAGTCATAGAGCACTACGGCAGAGAGTCATAGAATCAGGGAGCACTACAGCACAGAGTCATAGAGCCAAAGAGCACTACAGCACCGAGTGATAGAGTCATAGAGCATTACAGCACAGAGTCATAGAGTCATAGAGAACTACAGCACAGAGTCACAGAACACTACAGCACAGAGTCATAGAGCACTACAGCACAGAGTCATAGAATCATAGAGCACTACAGCACAGAGTCAAAGAGACACAGAGCACTACAGCACGGAGTCACAGAGTCAAAGAGCACTGCTGCACAGAGTCATAGGATCATAGAGCACTACAGTATAGAGTCAGAGAGAACTACAGCACAGAGTCATACAGTCATATTGCACTACAGCACAGAGTCATAGAATCATAGAGTACTATAGCACAGAGTCATAGAGTCATAGAGCACTGCAGCACAGAGTCATAGAGCACTACAGCACAGAGTAATAGAATCATAGAGTACAATAGCACAGAGTCACAGAGTCATAGAGCACCACAGCACAGTCTTTGAGTCATAGAGCACTACAGCAGAGAGTCATAGAGTCATAAAGCACTACAGCACAGAGTCATAGAGCACTACAGCACAGAGTCACAGAGTCACAGAGTCAGAGAGCACTACAGCACAGAGTCATAGTCTCACAGAGCACTGGAGCACAGAGTCATAGAGTGATAGAGCATTACAGCACAGTGTCATAGAGCACTACAGCACAGAGTCATAGAGTCATAGAGCACTACAGCACAGTCATAGAGCACTAAGGCACAGATTCGTAGAGTCATAGAGCACTACAGCACAGAGTCATAGAGCACTACAGCATAGAGTCATAGAGCACTACAGCAGAGAGTGATAGAATCATAGAGCACAACAGCACAGAGTCATAGAGTCATAGAGCACTACAGCACAGTCATAGAGTCACAGAGCACTACAGCACAGAGTCAAAGAGACATAGAGCACTACAGCACAGAGTCATCGAGTCAAAGACCACTAAAGCACAGAGTCATAGAGCACTACAGCAGAGAGTCATAGAGTCATAAAGCACTACAGCACAGAGTCATAGAGCACTACAGCACAGAGTCACAGAGTCACAGAGTCAGAGAGCACTACAGCACAGAGTCATAGTCTCACAGAGCACTGGAGCACAGAGTCATAGAGTGATAGAGCATTACAGCACAGTCATAGAGCACTAAGGCACAGATTCGTAGAGTCATAGAGCACTACAGCACAGAGTCATAGAGCACTACAGCATAGAGTCATAGAGCACTACAGCAGAGAGTGATAGAATCATAGAGCACAACAGCACAGAGTCATAGAGTCATAGAGCACTACAGCACAGTCTTGGATTCATAGAGCACTACAGTATAGAGTCATAGAGTCATAGAGCACTGCAGCATAGTCATAGAGCACTACAGCACAGAGTCATAGAGACATAGAGCACTACAGCACAGTGTCATAGAGTGATAGAGCACTACAGCACAGATTCATAGAGTCATAGAGCACTACAGCACAGAGTCACAGAACACTACAGCACAGAGTGATAGGATCATAGAGCACTACAGTACAGAGTCAGAGAGCACTACAGCACAGAGTCATAGAGTCATAGAGCAGTACAACGTAGAGTCATAGAGACATAGAGCACTACAGCACAGAGTCACAGAGACATAGAGCACTACAGCACAGAGTCGTAGAATCATAGAGCACTACAGCACAGAGTCAAAGAGACACAGAGCACTACAGCACGGAGTCACAGAGTCAAAGAGCACTGCTGTACAGAGTTATAGGGTCATAGAGCACTACAGTATAGAGTCAGAGAGAACTACAGCACAGAGTCATACAGTCATAGAGCACTACATCACAGTCATAGAGCAATACAGCACAGAGTCATAGAGCACTACAGCACAGTCATAGAGCACTACAGCACAGAGTCATAGAATCATAGAGTACTATAGCACAGAGTCATAGAGTCATAGAGCACTACAGCACAGAGTAATAGAATCATAGAGTACAATAGCACAGAGTCACAGAGTCATAGAGCACTACAGCACAGTCTTTGAGTCATAGACCACTACAGCAGAGAGTCATAGAGTCATAAAGCACTACAGCACAGAGTCATAGAGCACTACAGCACAGAGTCATAGAGCACTACAGCATAGAGTCATAGAGCACTACAGCAGAGAGTGATAGAATCATAGAGCACAACAGCACAGAGTCATAGAGTCATAGAGCACTACAGCACAGTCTTGGATTCATAGAGCACTACAGCATAGAGTCATAGAGTCATAGAGCACTACAGCATAGTCATAGAGCACTACAGCACGGAGTCATAGAGACATAGAGCACTACAGCACAGTGTCATAGAGTGATAGAGCACTACAGCACAGATTCATAGAGTCATAGAGCACTACAGCACAGAGTCACAGAACACTACAGCACAGAGTGATAGGATCATAGAGCACTACAGTACAGAGTCAGAGAGCACTACAGCACAGAGTCATAGAGTCATAGAGCAGTACAACAGAGAGTCATAGAGACATAGAGTACTACAGCACAGAGTCACAGAGACATAGAGCACTACAGCACAGAGTCAAAGAGACATGGAGCACTACAGCACAGAGTCACAGAGTCAAAGAGCACGAAAGCACAGAGTCATAGAGCAGTACAGCACAGAGTCATAGAGCACTACAGCACAGGGTCATAGAGTTATAGAGCACTACAGCACAGAGTCATAGAGTGATAGAGCACTATCGCACAGAGTCATAGAGCACTACGGCAGAGAGTCATAGAATCAGGGAGCACTACAGCACAGAGTCATAGAGCCAAAGAGCACTACAGCACCGAGTGATAGAGTCATAGAGCATTACAGCACAGAGTCATAGAGTCATAGAGAACTACAGCACAGAGTCACAGAACACTACAGCACAGAGTCATAGAGCACTACAGCACAGAGTCATAGAATCATAGAGCACTACAGCACAGAGTCAAAGAGACACAGAGCACTACAGCACGGAGTCACAGAGTCAAAGAGCACTGCTGTACAGAGTCATAGGATCATAGAGCACTACAGTATAGAGTCAGAGAGAACTACAGCACAGAGTCATACAGTCATAGAGCACTACATCACAGTCATAGAGCAATACAGCACAGAGTCATAGAGCACGACAGCACAGTCATAGAGCACTACAGCACAGAGTCATAGAATCATAGAGTACTATAGCACAGAGTCATAGAGTCATAGAGCACTGCAGCACAGAGTCATAGAGCACTACAGCACAGAGTAATAGAATCATAGAGTACAATAGCACAGAGTCACAGAGTCATAGAGCACTACAGCACAGTCTTGGAGTGATAGAGCACTACAGCAGAGAGTCATAGAGTCATAGAGCACTACAGCATAGTCATAGAGCACTACAGCACAGAGTCATAGAGACATAGAGCATTACAGCACAGTGTCATAGAGTGATAGAGCACTGCACACAGTTTTGGAATCATAGAGCACTACAGCATAGAGTCATAGAGACATAGAGCACTACAGCATAGTCATAGAGCACTACAGCACAGAGTCATAGAGAGATAGAGCACTACAGCACAGTGTCATAGAGTGATAGAGCACTACAGCACAGATTCATAGAGTCATAGAGCACTACAGCACAGAGTCACAGAACACTACAGCACAGAGTCATAGAGCACTACAGCACAGGGTCATAGAGTCATAGAGCACCACAGCACAGAGTCAGAAAGCACTACAGCACAGAGTCATAGAGTCACAGAGCACTACAGCACAGAGTCTTAGAGCACCACAGCACAGAGTCATAGAGTCATAGAGCACTACAGCACAGAGTCGTAGAATCATAGAGCACTACAGCACAGTCATAGCATCATAGAACACTACAGCACAAAGTCATAGAATCATGGAGCACTACAGCACAGAGTGATAGAGCCAAAGAGCACTACAGCACCGAGTGATAGAGTCATAGAGCACTACAGCACAGTCATAGAGTCACAGAGCACTACAGCACAGAGTCAAAGAGACATAGAGCACTACAGCACAGAGTCATCGAGTCAAAGACCACTAAAGCACAGAGTCATAGAGCACTACAGCAGAGAGTCATAGAGTCATAAAGCACTACAGCACAGAGTCATAGAGCACTACAGCACAGAGTCACAGAGTCACAGAGTCAGAGAGCACTACAGCACAGAGTCATAGTCTCACAGAGCACTGGAGCACAGAGTCATAGAGTGATAGAGCATTACAGCACAGTCATAGAGCACTAAGGCACAGATTCGTAGAGTCATAGAGCACTACAGCACAGAGTCATAGAGCACTACAGCATAGAGTCATAGAGCACTACAGCAGAGAGTGATAGAATCATAGAGCACAACAGCACAGAGTCATAGAGTCATAGAGCACTACAGCACAGTCTTGGATTCATAGAGCACTACAGTATAGAGTCATAGAGTCATAGAGCACTGCAGCATAGTCATAGAGCACTACAGCACAGAGTCATAGAGACATAGAGCACTACAGCACAGTGTCATAGAGTGATAGAGCACTACAGCACAGATTCATAGAGTCATAGAGCACTACAGCACAGAGTCACAGAACACTACAGCACAGAGTGATAGGATCATAGAGCACTACAGTACAGAGTCAGAGAGCACTACAGCACAGAGTCATAGAGTCATAGAGCAGTACAACGTAGAGTCATAGAGACATAGAGCACTACAGCACAGAGTCACAGAGACATAGAGCACTACAGCACAGAGTCGTAGAATCATAGAGCACTACAGCACAGAGTCAAAGAGACACAGAGCACTACAGCACGGAGTCACAGAGTCAAAGAGCACTGCTGTACAGAGTTATAGGGTCATAGAGCACTACAGTATAGAGTCAGAGAGAACTACAGCACAGAGTCATACAGTCATAGAGCACTACATCACAGTCATAGAGCAATACAGCACAGAGTCATAGAGCACTACAGCACAGTCATAGAGCACTACAGCACAGAGTCATAGAATCATAGAGTACTATAGCACAGAGTCATAGAGTCATAGAGCACTACAGCACAGAGTAATAGAATCATAGAGTACAATAGCACAGAGTCACAGAGTCATAGAGCACTACAGCACAGTCTTTGAGTCATAGACCACTACAGCACAGATTCATAGAGTCATAGAGCACTACAGCACAGAGTCACAGAACACTACAGCACAGAGTGATAGGATCATAGAGCACTACAGTACAGAGTCAGAGAGCACTACAGCACAGAGTCATAGAGTCATAGAGCAGTACAACAGAGAGTCATAGAGACATAGAGTACTACAGCACAGAGTCACAGAGACATAGAGCACTACAGCACAGAGTCGTAGAATCATAGAGCACTACAGCACAGAGTCAAAGAGACATGGATCACTACAGCACAGAGTCACAGAGTCAAAGAGCACGAAAGCACAGAGTCATAGAGCAGTACAGCACAGAGTCATAGAGCACTACAGCACAGGGTCATAGAGTTATAGAGCACTACAGCACAGAGTCATAGAGTGATAGAGCACTATAGAACAGTCATAGCATCATAGAGCACTACAGCACAGAGTCATAGAGTCATAGAGCACTATCGCACAGAGTCATAGAGCACTACGGCAGAGAGTCATAGAATCAGGGAGCACTACAGCACAGAGTCATAGAGCCAAAGAGCACTACAGCACCGAGTGATAGAGTCATAGAGCATTACAGCACAGAGTCATAGAGTCATAGAGAACTACAGCACAGAGTCACAGAACACTACAGCACAGAGTCATAGAGACATAGAGCATTACAGCACAGTGTCATAGAGTGATAGAGCACTGCACACAGTTTTGGAGTCATAGAGCACTACAGCATAGAGTCATAGAGTCATAGAGCACTACAGCATAGTCATAGAGCACTACAGCACAGAGTCATAGAATCATAGAGCACTACAGCACAGAGTCAAAGAGACACAGAGCACTACAGCACAGAGTCATAGAGAGATAGAGCACTACAGCACAGTGTCATAGAGTGATAGAGCACTACAGCACAGATTCATAGAGTCATAGAGCACTACAGCACAGAGTCACAGAACACTACAGCACAGAGTCATAGAGCACTACAGCACAGGGTCATAGAGTCATAGAGCACCACAGCACAGAGTCAGAGAGCACTACAGCACAGAGTCATAGAGTCACAGAGCACTACAGCACAGAGTCTTAGAGCACCACAGCACAGAGTCATAGAGTCATAGAGCACTACAGCACAGAGTCGTAGAATCATAGAGCACTACAGCACAGTCATAGCATCATAGAACACTACAGCACAAAGTGATAGAGCCAAAGAGCACTACAGCACCGAGTGATAGAGTCATAGAGCACTACAGCACAGTCATAGAGTCACAGAGCACTACAGCACAGAGTCAAAGAGACATAGAGCACTACAGCACAGAGTCATCGAGTCAAAGACCACTAAAGCACAGAGTCATAGAGCACTACAGCAGAGAGTCATAGAGTCATAAAGCACTACAGCACAGAGTCATAGAGCACTACAGCACAGAGTCACAGAGTCACAGAGTCAGAGAGCACTACAGCACAGAGTCATAGTCTCACAGAGCACTGGAGCACAGAGTCATAGAGTGATAGAGCATTACAGCACAGTCATAGAGCACTAAGGCACAGATTCGTAGAGTCATAGAGCACTACAGCACAGAGTCATAGAGCACTACAGCATAGAGTCATAGAGCACTACAGCAGAGAGTGATAGAATCATAGAGCACAACAGCACAGAGTCATAGAGTCATAGAGCACTACAGCACAGTCTTGGATTCATAGAGCACTACAGTATAGAGTCATAGAGTCATAGAGCACTGCAGCATAGTCATAGAGCACTACAGCACAGAGTCATAGAGACATAGAGCACTACAGCACAGTGTCATAGAGTGATAGAGCACTACAGCACAGATTCATAGAGTCATAGAGCACTACAGCACAGAGTCACAGAACACTACAGCACAGAGTGATAGGATCATAGAGCACTACAGTACAGAGTCAGAGAGCACTACAGCACAGAGTCATAGAGTCATAGAGCAGTACAACGTAGAGTCATAGAGACATAGAGCACTACAGCACAGAGTCACAGAGACATAGAGCACTACAGCACAGAGTCGTAGAATCATAGAGCACTACAGCACAGAGTCAAAGAGACACAGAGCACTACAGCACGGAGTCACAGAGTCAAAGAGCACTGCTGCACAGAGTTATAGGGTCATAGAGCACTACAGTATAGAGTCAGAGAGAACTACAGCACAGAGTCATACAGTCATAGAGCACTACATCACAGTCATAGAGCAATACAGCACAGAGTCATAGAGCACTACAGCACAGTCATAGAGCACTACAGCACAGAGTCATAGAATCATAGAGTACTATAGCACAGAGTCATAGAGTCATAGAGCACTACAGCACAGAGTAATAGAATCATAGAGTACAATAGCACAGAGTCACAGAGTCATAGAGCACTACAGCACAGTCTTTGAGTCATAGAGCACTACAGCAGAGAGTCATAGAGTCATAAAGCACTACAGCACAGAGTCATAGAGCACTACAGCACAGAGTCATAGAGCACTACAGCATAGAGTCATAGAGCACTACAGCAGAGAGTGATAGAATCATAGAGCACAACAGCACAGAGTCATAGAGTCATAGAGCACTACAGCACAGTCTTGGATTCATAGAGCACTACAGCATAGAGTCATAGAGTCATAGAGCACTACAGCATAGTCATAGAGCACTACAGCACGGAGTCATAGAGACATAGAGCACTACAGCACAGTGTCATAGAGTGATAGAGCACTACAGCACAGATTCATAGAGTCATAGAGCACTACAGCACAGAGTCACAGAACACTACAGCACAGAGTGATAGGATCATAGAGCACTACAGTACAGAGTCAGAGAGCACTACAGCACAGAGTCATAGAGTCATAGAGCAGTACAACAGAGAGTCATAGAGACATAGAGTACTACAGCACAGAGTCACAGAGACATAGAGCACTACAGCACAGAGTCGTAGAATCATAGAGCACTACAGCACAGAGTCAAAGAGACATGGAGCACTACAGCACAGAGTCACAGAGTCAAAGAGCACGAAAGCACAGAGTCATAGAGCAGTACAGCACAGAGTCATAGAGCACTACAGCACAGGGTCATAGAGTTATAGAGCACTACAGCACAGAGTCATAGAGTGATAGAGCACTATAGAACAGTCATAGCATCATAGAGCACTACAGCACAGAGTCATAGAGTCATAGAGCACTATCGCACAGAGTCATAGAGCACTACGGCAGAGAGTCATAGAATCAGGGAGCACTACAGCACAGAGTCATAGAGCCAAAGAGCACTACAGCACCGAGTGATAGAGTCATAGAGCATTACAGCACAGAGTCATAGAGTCATAGAGAACTACAGCACAGAGTCACAGAACACTACAGCACAGAGTCATAGAGCACTACAGCACAGAGTCATAGAATCATAGAGCACTACAGCACAGAGTCAAAGAGACACAGAGCACTACAGCACGGAGTCACAGAGTCAAAGAGCACTGCTGTACAGAGTCATAGGATTATAGAGCACTACAGTATAGAGTCAGAGAGAACTACAGCACAGAGTCATACAGTCATAGAGCACTACATCACAGTCATAGAGCAATACAGCACAGAGTCATAGAGCACGACAGCACAGTCATAGAGCACTACAGCACAGAGTCATAGAATCATAGAGTACTATAGCACAGAGTCATAGAGTCATAGAGCACTGCAGCACAGAGTCATAGAGCACTACAGCACAGAGTAATAGAATCATAGAGTACAATAGCACAGAGTCACAGAGTCATAGAGCACTACAGCACAGTCTTGGAGTGATAGAGCACTACAGCAGAGAGTCATAGAGTCATAGAGCACTACAGCATAGTCATAGAGCACTACAGCACAGAGTCATAGAGACATAGAGCATTACAGCACAGTGTCATAGAGTGATAGAGCACTGCACACAGTTTTGGAATCATAGAGCACTACAGCATAGAGTCATAGAGACATAGAGCACTACAGCATAGTCATAGAGCACTACAGCACAGTCATAGAGCACTACAGCACAGAGTCATAGAATCATAGAGTACTATAGCACAGAGTCATAGAGTCATAGAGCACTGCAGCACAGAGTCATAGAGCACTACAGCACAGTGTCATAGAGTGATAGAGCACTACAGCACAGATTCATAGAGTCATAGAGCACTACAGCACAGAGTCACAGAACACTACAGCACAGAGTCATAGAGCACTACAGCACAGAGTATTAGAGTCATAGAGCACTACAGCACAGAGTCACAGAACACTACAGCACAGAGTCATAGAGTCATAGAGCACTACAGCACAGAGGCATAGAGTCATAGAGCACTACAGCACAGAGTCACAGAGCACTACAGCACATAGAGTACTATAGCACAGCGTCATAGAGCGATAAGGCAGTACAGCGCAGAGTCATAGAGCACTAAAGCACAGTCAGAGAGCACTACAGCACAGTCATAGAGCACTACAGCACAGAGTCATAGAGCACTACAACACAGAGTCATAGAGTCATACAGCACTACAGCACAGACTCACAGAGCACTACAGCACAGGGTTATAGAGTCATAGAGCACCACAGCACAGAGTCAGAGAGCACTACAGCATAGAGTCATAGAGTCACAGAGCACTACAGCACAGAGTCTTAGAGCACTACAGCACAGAGTCATAGAGTCATAGAGCACTACAGCACAGAGTCGTAGAATCATAGAGCACTACAGCACAGTCATAGCATCATAGAACACTACAGCACAAAGTCATAGAATCATGGAGCACTACAGCACAGAGTGATAGAGCCAAAGAGCACTACAGCACCGAGTGATAGAGTCATAGAGCACTACAGCACAGTCATAGAGTCATAGAGCACTACAGCACAGAGTCATAGAATCATAGAGCACTACAGCACAGAGTCAAAGAGACACAGAGCACTACAGCACGGAGTCACAGAGTCAAAGAGCACTGCTGTACAGAGTCATAGGATCATAGAGCACTACAGTATAGAGTCAGAGAGAACTACAGCACAGAGTCATACAGTCATAGAGCACTACATCACAGTCATAGAGCAATACAGCACAGAGTCATAGAGCACTACAGCACAGTCATAGAGCACTACAGCACAGAGTCATAGAATCATAGAGTACTATAGCACAGAGTCATAGAGTCATAGAGCACTACAGCACAGAGTAATAGAATCATAGAGTACAATAGCACAGAGTCACAGAGTCATAGAGCACTACAGCACAGTCTTTGAGTCATAGAGCACCACAGCAGAGAGTCATAGAGTCATAAAGCACTACAGCACAGAGTCATAGAGCACTACAGCACAGAGTCATAGAGCACTACAGCATAGAGTCATAGAGCACTACAGCAGAGAGTGATAGAATCATAGAGCACAACAGCACAGAGTCATAGAGTCATAGAGCACTACAGCACAGTCTTGGATTCATAGAGCACTACAGCATAGAGTCATAGAGTCATAGAGCACTACAGCATAGTCATAGAGCACTACAGCACGGAGTCATAGAGACATAGAGCACTACAGCACAGTGTCATAGAGTGATAGAGCACTACAGCACAGATTCATAGAGTCATAGAGCACTACAGCACAGAGTCACAGAACACTACAGCACAGAGTGATAGGATCATAGAGCACTACAGTACAGAGTCAGAGAGCACTACAGCAGAAGAGTCATAGAGTCATAGAGCAGTACAACAGAGAGTCATAGAGACATAGAGTACTACAGCACAGAGTCACAGAGACATAGAGCACTACAGCACAGAGTCGTAGAATCATAGAGCACTACAGCACAGAGTCAAAGAGACATGGAGCACTACAGCACAGAGTCACAGAGTCAAAGAGCACGAAAGCACAGAGTCATAGAGCAGTACAGCACAGAGTCATAGAGCACTACAGCACAGGGTCATAGAGTTATAGAGCACTACAGCACAGAGTCATAGAGTGATAGAGCACTATAGAACAGTCATAGCATCATAGAGCACTACAGCACAGAGTCATAGAGTCATAGAGCACTATCGCACAGAGTCATAGAGCACTACGGCAGAGAGTCATAGAATCAGGGAGCACTACAGCACAGAGTCATAGAGCCAAAGAGCACTACAGCACCGAGTGATAGAGTCATAGAGCATTACAGCACAGAGTCATAGAGTCATAGAGAACTACAGCACAGAGTCACAGAACACTACAGCACAGAGTCATAGAGCACTACAGCACAGAGTCATAGAATCATAGAGCACTACAGCACAGAGTCAAAGAGACACAGAGCACTACAGCACGGAGTCACAGAGTCAAAGAGCACTGCTGTACAGAGTCATAGGATCATAGAGCACTACAGTATAGAGTCAGAGAGAACTACAGCACAGAGTCATACAGTCATAGAGCACTACATCACAGTCATAGAGCAATACAGCACAGAGTCATAGAGCACGACAGCACAGTCATAGAGCACTACAGCACAGAGTCATAGAATCATAGAGTACTATAGCACAGAGTCATAGAGTCATAGAGCACTGCAGCACAGAGTCATAGAGCACTACAGCACAGAGTAATAGAATCATAGAGTACAATAGCACAGAGTCACAGAGTCATAGAGCACTACAGCACAGTCTTGGAGTGATAGAGCACTACAGCAGAGAGTCATAGAGTCATAGAGCACTACAGCATAGTCATAGAGCACTACAGCACAGAGTCATAGAGACATAGAGCATTACAGCACAGTGTCATAGAGTGATAGAGCACTGCACACAGTTTTGGAATCATAGAGCACTACAGCATAGAGTCATAGAGACATAGAGCACTACAGCATAGTCATAGAGCACTACAGCACAGAGTCATAGAGAGATAGAGCACTACAGCACAGTGTCATAGAGTGATAGAGCACTACAGCACAGATTCATAGAGTCATAGAGCACTACAGCACAGAGTCACAGAACACTACAGCACAGAGTCATAGAGCACTACAGCACAGAGTATTAGAGTCATAGAGCACTACAGCACAGAGTCACAGAACACTACAGCACAGAGTCATAGAGTCATAGAGCACTACAGCACAGAGGCATAGAGTCATAGAGCACTACAGCACAGAGTCATAGAGCACTACAGCACAGTCACAGAGCACTACAGCACATAGAGTACTATAGCACAGCGTCATAGAGCGATAAGGCAGTACAGCGCAGAGTCATAGAGCACTAAAGCACAGTCAGAGAGCACTACAGCACAGTCATAGAGCACTACAGCACAGAGTCATAGAGCACTACAACACAGAGTCATAGAGTCATACAGCACTACAGCACAGACTCACAGAGCACTACAGCACAGGGTTATAGAGTCATAGAGCACCACAGCACAGAGTCAGAGAGCACTACAGCATAGAGTCATAGAGTCACAGAGCACTACAGCACAGAGTCTTAGAGCACTACAGCACAGAGTCATAGAGTCATAGAGCACTACAGCACAGAGTCGTAGAATCATAGAGCACTACAGCACAGTCATAGCATCATGGAGCACTACAGCACAGAGTGATAGAGCCAAAGAGCACTACAGCACCGAGTGATAGAGTCATAGAGCACTACAGCACAGTCATAGAGTCATAGAGCACTACAGCACAGAGTCATAGAATCATAGAGCACTACAGCACAGAGTCAAAGAGACACAGAGCACTACAGCACGGAGTCACAGAGTCAAAGAGCACTGCTGTACAGAGTCATAGGATCATAGAGCACTACAGTATAGAGTCAGAGAGAACTACAGCACAGAGTCATACAGTCATAGAGCACTACATCACAGTCATAGAGCAATACAGCACAGAGTCATAGAGCACTACAGCACAGTCATAGAGCACTACAACACAGAGTCATAGAATCATAGAGTACTATAGCACAGAGTCATAGAGTCATAGAGCACTGCAGCATAGAGTCATAGAGCACTACAGCACAGAGTAATAGAATCATAGAGTACAATAGCACAGAGTCACAGAGTCATAGTCTCACAGAGCACTGGAGCACAGAGTCATAGAGTGATAGAGCATTACAGCACAGCGTCATAGAGCACTACAGCACAGAGTCATAGAGTCATAGAGCACTACAGCACAGTCATAGAGCACTAAGGCACAGATTCGTAGAGTCATAGAGCACTACAGCACAGAGTCATAGAGCACTACAGCATAGAGTCATAGAGCACTACAGCAGAGAGTGATAGAATCATAGAGCACAACAGCACAGAGTCATAGAGTCATAGAGCACTACAGCACAGTCTTGGATTCATAGAGCACTACAGCATAGAGTCATAGAGTCATAGAGCACTACAGCATAGTCATAGAGCACTACAGTACAGAGTCATAGAGACATAGAGCACTACAGCACAGTGTCATAGAGTGATAGAGCACTACACACAGTCTTGGAGTCATAGAGCACTACAGCATAGAGTCATAGAGCACTACAGCACAGAGTCATAGAGCACTACAGCATAGAGTCATAGAGCACTACAGCAGAGAGTGATAGAATCATAGAGCACAACAGCACAGAGTCATAGAGTCATAGAGCACTACAGCACAGTCTTGGATTCATAGAGCACTACAGCATAGAGTCATAGAGTCATAGAGCACTACAGCATAGTCATAGAGCACTACAGCACGGAGTCATAGAGACATAGAGCACTACAGCACAGTGTCATAGAGTGATAGAGCACTACAGCACAGATTCATAGAGTCATAGAGCACTACAGCACAGAGTCACAGAACACTACAGCACAGAGTGATAGGATCATAGAGCACTACAGTACAGAGTCAGAGAGCACTACAGCACAGAGTCATAGAGTCATAGAGCAGTACAACAGAGAGTCATAGAGACATAGAGTACTACAGCACAGAGTCACAGAGACATAGAGCACTACAGCACAGAGTCAAAGAGACATGGAGCACTACAGCACAGAGTCACAGAGTCAAAGAGCACGAAAGCACAGAGTCATAGAGCAGTACAGCACAGAGTCATAGAGCACTACAGCACAGGGTCATAGAGTTATAGAGCACTACAGCACAGAGTCATAGAGTGATAGAGCACTATCGCACAGAGTCATAGAGCACTACGGCAGAGAGTCATAGAATCAGGGAGCACTACAGCACAGAGTCATAGAGCCAAAGAGCACTACAGCACCGAGTGATAGAGTCATAGAGCATTACAGCACAGAGTCATAGAGTCATAGAGAACTACAGCACAGAGTCACAGAACACTACAGCACAGAGTCATAGAGCACTACAGCACAGAGTCATAGAATCATAGAGCACTACAGCACAGAGTCAAAGAGACACAGAGCACTACAGCACGGAGTCACAGAGTCAAAGAGCACTGCTGTACAGAGTCATAGGATCATAGAGCACTACAGTATAGAGTCAGAGAGAACTACAGCACAGAGTCATACAGTCATAGAGCACTACATCACAGTCATAGAGCAATACAGCACAGAGTCATAGAGCACGACAGCACAGTCATAGAGCACTACAGCACAGAGTCATAGAATCATAGAGTACTATAGCACAGAGTCATAGAGTCATAGAGCACTGCAGCACAGAGTCATAGAGCACTACAGCACAGAGTAATAGAATCATAGAGTACAATAGCACAGAGTCACAGAGTCATAGAGCACTACAGCACAGTCTTGGAGTGATAGAGCACTACAGCAGAGAGTCATAGAGTCATAGAGCACTACAGCATAGTCATAGAGCACTACAGCACAGAGTCATAGAGACATAGAGCATTACAGCACAGTGTCATAGAGTGATAGAGCACTGCACACAGTTTTGGAATCATAGAGCACTACAGCATAGAGTCATAGAGACATAGAGCACTACAGCATAGTCATAGAGCACTACAGCACAGAGTCATAGAGAGATAGAGCACTACAGCACAGTGTCATAGAGTGATAGAGCACTACAGCACAGATTCATAGAGTCATAGAGCACTACAGCACAGAGTCACAGAACACTACAGCACAGAGTCATAGAGCACTACAGCACAGGGTCATAGAGTCATAGAGCACCACAGCACAGAGTCAGAGAGCACTACAGCACAGAGTCATAGAGTCACAGAGCACTACAGCACAGAGTCTTAGAGCACCACAGCACAGAGTCATAGAGTCATAGAGCACTACAGCACAGAGTCGTAGAATCATAGAGCACTACAGCACAGTCATAGCATCATAGAACACTACAGCACAAAGTCATAGAATCATGGAGCACTACAGCACAGAGTGATAGAGCCAAAGAGCACTACAGCACCGAGTGATAGAGTCATAGAGCACTACAGCACAGTCATAGAGTCACAGAGCACTACAGCACAGAGTCAAAGAGACATAGAGCACTACAGCACAGAGTCATCGAGTCAAAGACCACTAAAGCACAGAGTCATAGAGCACTACAGCAGAGAGTCATAGAGTCATAAAGCACTACAGCACAGAGTCATAGAGCACTACAGCACAGAGTCACAGAGTCACAGAGTCAGAGAGCACTACAGCACAGAGTCATAGTCTCACAGAGCACTGGAGCACAGAGTCATAGAGTGATAGAGCATTACAGCACAGTCATAGAGCACTAAGGCACAGATTCGTAGAGTCATAGAGCACTACAGCACAGAGTCATAGAGCACTACAGCATAGAGTCATAGAGCACTACAGCAGAGAGTGATAGAATCATAGAGCACAACAGCACAGAGTCATAGAGTCATAGAGCACTACAGCACAGTCTTGGATTCATAGAGCACTACAGTATAGAGTCATAGAGTCATAGAGCACTGCAGCATAGTCATAGAGCACTACAGCACAGAGTCATAGAGACATAGAGCACTACAGCACAGTGTCATAGAGTGATAGAGCACTACAGCACAGATTCATAGAGTCATAGAGCACTACAGCACAGAGTCACAGAACACTACAGCACAGAGTGATAGGATCATAGAGCACTACAGTACAGAGTCAGAGAGCACTACAGCACAGAGTCATAGAGTCATAGAGCAGTACAACGTAGAGTCATAGAGACATAGAGCACTACAGCACAGAGTCACAGAGACATAGAGCACTACAGCACAGAGTCGTAGAATCATAGAGCACTACAGCACAGAGTCAAAGAGACACAGAGCACTACAGCACGGAGTCACAGAGTCAAAGAGCACTGCTGTACAGAGTTATAGGGTCATAGAGCACTACAGTATAGAGTCAGAGAGAACTACAGCACAGAGTCATACAGTCATAGAGCACTACATCACAGTCATAGAGCAATACAGCACAGAGTCATAGAGCACTACAGCACAGTCATAGAGCACTACAGCACAGAGTCATAGAATCATAGAGTACTATAGCACAGAGTCATAGAGTCATAGAGCACTACAGCACAGAGTAATAGAATCATAGAGTACAATAGCACAGAGTCACAGAGTCATAGAGCACTACAGCACAGTCTTTGAGTCATAGACCACTACAGCAGAGAGTCATAGAGTCATAAAGCACTACAGCACAGAGTCATAGAGCACTACAGCACAGAGTCATAGAGCACTACAGCATAGAGTCATAGAGCACTACAGCAGAGAGTGATAGAATCATAGAGCACAACAGCACAGAGTCATAGAGTCATAGAGCACTACAGCACAGTCTTGGATTCATAGAGCACTACAGCATAGAGTCATAGAGTCATAGAGCACTACAGCATAGTCATAGAGCACTACAGCACGGAGTCATAGAGTCATAGAGCACTACAGCACAGAGTCACAGAACACTACAGCACAGAGTGATAGGATCATAGAGCACTACAGTACAGAGTCAGAGAGCACTACAGCACAGAGTCATAGAGTCATAGAGCAGTACAACAGAGAGTCATAGAGACATAGAGTACTACAGCACAGAGTCACAGAGACATAGAGCACTACAGCACAGAGTCGTAGAATCATAGAGCACTACAGCACAGAGTCAAAGAGACATGGATCACTACAGCACAGAGTCACAGAGTCAAAGAGCACGAAAGCACAGAGTCATAGAGCAGTACAGCACAGAGTCATAGAGCACTACAGCACAGGGTCATAGAGTTATAGAGCACTACAGCACAGAGTCATAGAGTGATAGAGCACTATAGAACAGTCATAGCATCATAGAGCACTACAGCACAGAGTCATAGAGTCATAGAGCACTATCGCACAGAGTCATAGAGCACTACGGCAGAGAGTCATAGAATCAGGGAGCACTACAGCACAGAGTCATAGAGCCAAAGAGCACTACAGCACCGAGTGATAGAGTCATAGAGCATTACAGCACAGAGTCATAGAGTCATAGAGAACTACAGCACAGAGTCACAGAACACTACAGCACAGAGTCATAGAGCACTACAGCACAGAGTCATAGAATCATAGAGCACTACAGCACAGAGTCAAAGAGACACAGAGCACTACAGCACAGAGTCATAGAGAGATAGAGCACTACAGCACAGTGTCATAGAGTGATAGAGCACTACAGCACAGATTCATAGAGTCATAGAGCACTACAGCACAGAGTCACAGAACACTACAGCACAGAGTCATAGAGCACTACAGCACAGGGTCATAGAGTCATAGAGCACCACAGCACAGAGTCAGAGAGCACTACAGCACAGAGTCATAGAGTCACAGAGCACTACAGCACAGAGGCTTAGAGCACCACAGCACAGAGTCATAGAGTCATAGACCACTACAGCACAGAGTCGTAGAATCATAGAGCACTACAGCACAGTCATAGCATCATAGAACACTACAGCACAAAGTGATAGAGCCAAAGAGCACTACAGCACCGAGTGATAGAGTCATAGAGCACTACAGCACAGTCATAGAGTCACAGAGCACTACAGCACAGAGTCAAAGAGACATAGAGCACT